>NC_050443.1:113292095-113537095 GCF_903995425.1 Onychomys torridus | reverse complement strand
GTCTGGAACCGGCTATGTCCCATGGGGTCCTTAACTCGTTCTTCTGTCCCTATATCTCCTAGGAGCTGCTGGTTGAAGCTGGAACATATATCAGACTCAGGTTGTTTCGTTTTTGTTGTTTGTTTTTTAGTGTGTCTGTTTGAGAGAGACAGACAGACAGAGACAGAGACAGAGAGACAGGGAGAGAGAATAATCACAGTAAGAGTAACTAGAGTAGAATTTTATTACCTTGTTTCTCATTCCAAACTGATATCTAATCTAAACACCACAAATAACTCAAAGGAGGGCAAGTATAATAAGAAGCATCCTCACAGATATTTTGCCGTCAACATGTGATAGAATTTGGGAGCTGGAGAAATGACTGAGCAGTAGAGAGCACTTGTTGCTCTGGCAAAGGGCCCAAGTTTGTATGCCAGCACCCACAGTCAGGCAGCTCACAACTAGCTGTAACTTCAGTCCCAGGGGATCTGACTGTTGTAGAATATTATTTTAAGGTGTGTCACTTTTGTTCATGTTCCATTTGTTTAACTCTGTGTTACTGTGCCTGTCTGAAACACCTGATGGTCTAATAAAGAGCTGAATGGCCAATAGCAAGGCAGGAGAAGGGATAGGTGGAGCTAGCAAGCAGAAAGACTCTACAGAAGAAATCTGGGAGGAGAAAAAAGTAGCCCAAGAAGGAGGAGGACTCCAGGGGCCAGCCACCCAGCCACACAGCAAGCCACCGAGTAAGACTAAGATTTACAGAAGTAAGAAAATGGAAAAGGTGGACAAAGAGAGGCAAAAGGAGGACAGGATAAGTTAAAGTTAAGAAAAGCTGGCTAGATACAAGCCAAGCTAAGGTTAGCCATTTATAAGTAATAATAAGACTCTATGTATGATTTATTTGGGAGCTGGGAGGCAGAGCCCCCCCAAAAGAGCAAAAACAAACCACAACATCTAATGGCCTCTTAGGGCATTACACTCACATGTACTTATCCCCACACAGGCACACAAGCATGGCCATATTTAAAAGTAAAAAACAGAGGCTGGAGAGATGGCTCAGTGAGGACTTGCTGGTCTTCCAAAGGACCAGCTTAGTTCACAAAACTCATTTTAGGTGCTCATAAACTGCCTATAACTCCAGATCTAGGGAAATAGCACCCTTTTCTTGTCTCCAAGGGCATTGCACTCACATGCACCTACCTCATGCAGAGACACCTATATACACATAAATAAAAATGAAATATTTTAAAAGAAAAAATGGTTAAAATGGGTATTTTCTGCTTGTATAAATACCAACACCACCTTAAATATTAGCTGTCAGTTTCCTAGGCTCCTGGGCTTTAAATGATGGCAGAGCCTCTACACAAGAATTCCCTCAGCCCCACGCACACAATGGCAGGAGATGCCCTTGACTTTTTTTAAGGATTCATTTTTATTTAATGTGCATTGATGTTTTGCATGTGTGTCTGTGTGAGGGAGTCAGATACCCCTGAACTGGAGTTACAGTTTTGAGTTGCCTTGTGAGTACTAGGAATTGAACCTAGGTCTTGAACAGCCAGTCCTCTTAACCACTGAGCCATTTCTCCAGCGCCAAGATGCCCTTGACTTTGATTCCAAGCATTTCCATTGAACTTCCTGGTCCCACAATTTCATCCATAGGTCCTCCATGTCCAACTTCAGAGCCCAGTAATTTTTAGGATCACAAAAAGCATGGTCTGTATGGGGATTCTAAGTAGAGACCAAAGGAAGCTGTGGTTTTAGGGGAAGTGGATAGGAAGCCCTATGGATGGGGTGTCTTCTGCAGGCTGTGTGCACATGGTTGGTGTAACTCTCAGGTCTCCCCTAAAGAAAATCACTTTGCCCTTTCACAGATTGGAAAATCTAGTTCTGTGAGACTGTTATACACAGATGGCTACATAACCCACAGCAGATCCCAAACTCCAACATGATGGACTGCATCCCAAAACCCTTTCCTGGGGGATATCTAACCACCTCTTTTCCCTCTACAGTTGCATGTATCCCAGGCTATCCTTGAGCTCACTATCCAGCTGAGAATCACTTGAACCTTTGACCTTCCTGCCTCTACCTCCTGACTGTTGGGATCATGGCATGCACCACCTATGGCACTTTTATATATGGTCCTAAGGCTAGAACGCAGGGCCTTGTACATGTTGAATAAATACTGGACCAACTGAGCTATACTCCAGCCCCAGACTGATACTGTAAGTAAAGGGGCACCAGAAGCCTTCACACATGTACCCCTTCCTGGGGAAATCAGGCCCATCAAAGAGACTACAAAATAGAACACATGTGTCAATCTTTCCAGGGATTTTGTAAGCGAACAACCAGGGAACAGATGCAGGCCAAAGTTAAAATACTGGAACTCCAATGTCAATCGTGTTTGCTGAGAAGACACCCAGTTCCCTATGGAGCTGAAAACACGGGGTGGGAGAATTCTACTGAACCCATCACTGGAGTAGATATTTATTCTGTTTATGGATTTGCCTTTTCTGCCAAAACCACCATCCATGGACTTACAGAACACCTTAACCACCATCACAGTATTCCACACAGTATTGCTTCTGACCAAGGTACTCACTTCACAGCTGGAGAAGTGTAACAGTGGGCACACAGTCATGGAATCCATTGGTCTTGCCATGTTCCCTGCCATCCTGAAGTACCTGGCCAGATAGAAATAGGGAATGGCCATTTGAAGACACAGCCACAGCACAGGTGGCAGCAGCCTGGAGGGCAGGACAGGGTTCTCCAGAAGGCAGTGCACGCTTTGAATCAGTGTCCAGTATATGGTACAGTTTCTCCTATAGCTAAGATCCATGGGTCCAGGAACCAAGGGCTGGAAAGGGGAATTATTTCACTATCAACTCTAGTGACCCACTGGGAAATCTTTTGCTTCCTGTTCCTGCAGTCTTAAGTTCTTCTTGCCTAGAAGTTTTGGTTCCAGAGGAGAAATCTGTCCTATTAGGAATCACAGCAAACTTCCCATTGAAGCTACTTTGGGCTTCTGGTGCCCTTAAGCCAACAGGCTAAGAACGGAGGACCAGTGTTGGGAGGGGTGGTTGATCCAGATTACCATGGGGAAACTGGATTGCCTCTCCACAATAGAGGTAAGAAAGATTATGTCTGGAGTGCAGGAGATCCCTTAGGGTGTCTCTTGTGCTATAATGTCCTGTGATTAAAGTCAGTGTGAAACTACAGCAGCCTAATTCAGGCAGCATGGTAAAGGACACAGACCTTCAGGAATGAAGGTGTGGGTCCACTCCTCTGAGAAAAGAGCCAGGACCTGCTGAGGTGCTTTGAGAGGGTGGAGGAAATACAGAATGGGGAATAGAGGAAGGCAGTTATAAATACCAGCTAAGTTCATGTAACCAGTTGCAGAAATGAGGTCTATAATTGACACAAGTGTTTCTGTCAAATTTTGTTAGGAATGTGTTTATGCAGATATTTATGTTCTCTTTCCTCATTTTTTTTTTTTTTTTTTTTTTTTTGGTTTTTCAAGACAGGGTTTCTCTGTGTAGCTTTGTGCCTTTCCTGGATCTCACTCTGTAGACCAGGCTGGCCTCAAACTCACAAAGATCTGCCTGCCTCTGCCTCCCGAGTGCTGGGATTAAAGGTGTGCGCCACCACCTCCCGGCTCAAGTTCTTTATCACATAATCTTACATTAATTTTTTTTTTAGAAAGGCTGAAGTGTCCTCAGACAACCCACCTCATCTCTGACTTATCTCACGCAGCCTGCAAAGTTTAGTCATTCACCACAGACATGGGGTGCTGTGAGCACTTGTAATGCTGGCTGTCAGAAGTTCCACCTGATGCCCCACCTGTCTCCTCTCAGGTCCCAGCATGGAGCTTGTGACCATTAAACACTAGCTGAAGTGACTGTCCCTGTAAGGGGTAGCGGCTCCATTGGCTCAAGGGAACAACTCTATACATTATCTGTATTTGTTTGAGGGTCCAGTCAGTGAATCTGCACATATCTGAGCCACATTCAGTTTTATAAAGAAAAGGCCAAGAAGTGCTGAGACACGTATTTTGAGATTTATTTTTTAATCAGCCATAATCAAAATCTTACATTATTCTAGGCTCTTCTTTCTTTCTCTCTTTTTCCAATGGGTCTTCTAGATATATTTTGGTTTGAATATGAAGTACCTTCCCAAACGCCCATAGTCAGTGGATCCAATCACTGAGAAATCATGAAATCATGAGGCTTCTAAGCTAATCTAGGATGCATCCACTGATGAAGTTATAATTGGAAGCACTGTGGGAGGAGGAGGAAACCAGATGTGGAACCTAGTTAGAGGAAGTGGGTTCCTGGGAGCCAGTCTTAAGGGCTAGGTCTTGTTCCTGACCCTCCCTCCTTCCCTCCTTCCCTCCTTCCCTCCCTCTCCTCTCCTTCCCCCCCTCCTTCTCTCCCTCCAGCTGCCATCAGGTGAACACCTCTGTCCCTCTTCATCTTTCTGTCATGATTCTCCGTCTTTCCGTCGACCCATAGTACATAGAACATGCAATGACGCCCTGAAACCACCAGCCATAATAAATCATCCCTCTTTGGTTCTTTCTCTGGAGTAGTTGTCAGAATGATGAACCACTGACAAACACTGGGGCTCTGCCATTGGTGGGGGGGGGGGGCTAGGACCTCTACCCACAGCAGGGAAGTGGGCCTCGGGAGCAGCTACCATCTGCTCCTTTCCCTCCAAGTGTTTTCTCTGGTATCCTCTTTTCCGATCCATTTTCTGGCTGACAGCAATTATTTTTCTCCCCAGTTTGGGGGCCATATCCAGCAAGCCAGTCTGGCTGCCTTTGAGGAGTAAGAGAGCATCCTCATGGAAGTGCGGCACCTGGAGCCCAGAGATGGACCCTTGGAATTCAGGAGGAGCAGACACGCAAAAGTCATTTTAAGAGGCTGAAACTGGTGGCTGGGTCACAACACATGAAGGGGAGGACAGACCAAGGGCTGTAAAGAAGAAAAACCAACAAGTATTTGTGAGGAAGCCTCTGGAATTGTCTAGACTTGCAACCGTGTGGGTTGTAAGAAAGACAGGATGTGAGAGAAGGGCATGTATGGAAGACTGGGAGGGATGAAGACATAGCCAGGCTTGGCAGCCAGTCAACAGGCTGCTAGGAAGCACCTTCCACAGAGTGCTTCAGTCTCTGAATCAGAAAATGCACAGTACAGAGGAGGGTGACACCTTACACGGCCACAGAGGAGAGTGTGCGAACAATCAGCCTAAGCTTGAAGCTAATAGACTCTGTGGACATAAAGTAGGAAACTGCACAGGCCCCAAGGGGTCAACTCCACAGCCACCTCTGCCCACACTTCTAGGAGTTCAGCAGCAGAGGTGTGTAAGGAAAAGATTCACGGGGCCAGCTTTGTGTGCACTTTGACGTAAGGACAAGCAAGGAAGCCAGGTATGATTAAAAAATAGGTGACAAGTTCAGAGACAATGTTACCAGCGCCAGTGCCCTCCAATTTCTCACTGCTTGTTTTGAATGATTCTAGAACATTCATTGTGGTGATCATCTGGAAACGCAGGGAACAGCATTCTTGCTCACTTCTTGAAAAAGCAGTCTGTAGACCCATCACAGTTCGAAACACACAGGACCATAGATTTCCCCCATAGTGCTGAGAAAGAGGCAATGGATGAGTATCAGCCGCTATGATAACTGGGAAGGGAGCTAAGCAAGAGGGTTAGAAGAAGTGAGGCCTGAGAGATGCTTGTCCACAAGGGTGTAGCCTGGCTTTGTTGTCCTGAGTGCTCTCTAGGTATGGATCTCTTTTCAGTGTCCCTAAGCATGGTGGCTATAAAGACACCCACTCAGGACCCCTCCCCTGAAAATCTGTGGGTGTAACAGGTGGACAGCCCTAGCGAGACATCACTTCTCCCATGTCTCACCCCTGCCTCCCAAAGGCTGCTCAGGTCAATTATGCCTCCCTCCTAGAGAGATCTTTCTGTATGAGACCAGCAAAATATTCACCTTGATTTACTGTTTGGCACTGAAACTAATAACTTTTGTTTTTAATAATGATGGTTTGCTGAGCTTGGAAAAGCCCAAGCTGTGATTTAGCTGCTGCTAAGAGGGGAAAATGCACAAGTAAACAGCCCTCCATCATTTGCCTAAGAACAATTTATAAAACGCCCTTTCTGTGTTTGCAGAGGAAAGTGTCTTGGTGTATGTGGCATGATAACGGAGAGAAAATGCCAATATGGCCATTTAACTTCTGACCCCTCCTGTCTAGCGGTTCCAGTCTGAAATGAATAGGGCCTTCAGACTACAGGAGATTCTTGGGGCAAAGTGAAGGAGCTTCTACTCCTCAAGAGTAGACTCTGGCTTCCCTATTACTCAGCCCCCTTTGCTTGTAGTCAAGCTACCACTCATGTAGAAGACGGTTCAAACATGTAACGTGATGCTTTAGTCAGGATCATACCCATTCTGACACTGGATAGGTAGGAAGCAGAATGTGGCAGCCAAGGAAAGCTGAGTCAGATCAGTGTGACTCCTGACAGTTGGCATGCCCCTTTGGGGAGAAGCATCCTTGAAGCTGCAGTTCCCACTGTGTCAGGAACTGAGGCACCAGAGGATACTCCCACACGTGTACACTGAACAAGGGGTCTGACACATATGTTTAATAGGTGCTGTGGATATTGCTCTGTGTAAATAAAGTTCTGATTGGTCAGTGGCCAGGCAGGAAGTATAGGCGGGACAAGAGAGAAGAGAAAGCTGGGAAGTAGAAGGCTGGAGAGACACCGCGAGCCGCCGCCATGAAAAGGAACATGTAAAGACACTGGTAAGCCACGAGCCATGTGGCAAAGTATAGACTAACAGAAATGTGTTAATTTAAGATAGAAGAAGCAGATAACAAGAAGCCTGCCACGGCCATACAGTTTCTAAACAATGTAAGTTTCTGTGTACTTTCTTGGTTGGGTCTGAGCAACTGTGGGACTGGCGGGTAAGAGAGATTTGTCCTGACTGGGCCAGGCAGGAAAACTCCAACTACAAATAGGTGTTACTCTGCACAGAGGATAATGCATAATGCTCCCCCCAGAAGCCATAGGTTGCCAAATAAAAAGCTCACTGCAAGGTGTGGAATATCTCCTCTCAAGTTAGTTAGGGGTGTCCCAGAGACACAAATACAATTTCCAAAACTATATAGATTGTTGCCATTCTATTAGTGCTCACCCTAACTTGCTGGAGAGACCCTATTACTGAGTATATCACATACTTTGGCCACAAGATATGGGGAAATAAAGCTGGTACTGACCAAAAAATGTTTCTCTCCGCTGGCTAATCTCTGTAGTTCCATCCTGCCATGCAGCCTGGTGGGTGAGAAAAGACACCTCAACTGCACAGATGAGGTCATGGAGGCATGGGTGCCCACCCAAGAATTAAGAATTTGAATAATCAATTCCTGAAGTTTAAAGTCAAAAAGCAGAAGACTAAATGCTGAAAGAGGTGTATCTGAGTAGTTGAGGCAATGCAGGGTGTATGCGCGTGTGCGTTCCAATTAGAAACTCGGAGAGAAATGAAAAGCCAGATCTCACTGAAACTAAATTTTCTAAAGGAAACACTGTCAAGATAAAGAGAAGCCCCAAGTAGGAAGAAAATATTGTCAAAATGCCTGTCTGATCAAAGACTGGCATGTGAAATATACGAAGGCTTCATAAATCTCAACACCAACAAAAGGAATGACCTGAATAGAAACAGAGGAGGAGTGGATTGGAGTAGGGGCATGGAGGGAAGGTGTGGGGAGGGAATGGGAGGAGAAGAGGGAGGGTAAACTGCGGTTGGGATGTAAAATTAATTAATTAAAAAAGAAAATGGATGACCGATCACAACTGGGCAGAATGCCTGGACAGACTCTGTCAGAGTTCACTTCTCTGTTAAACACCTATACCTTCTCTATAAAATACCAGCTGAGACCAACTTAGGGAGAAGAGGGTTTGTTTTACTTACAGGTTACAGCCCATCATGGAAGGAAGCCAGGGCAAGAACTCGAGGCAGGAACCGAAGCAGAAGCCATGAGGAGTACCACTTGCTGATGGGCTTCCTCTGGCTTGCTCAGCCACCTTTCTTATACAGCCCAAACCCACCTACTCTGAACTGAACCCTCCTCTATCAACCAGCAATCAAGAAATGACTGGCTTGTCCACAGGCCCATCCCATCCAGTTCAAGCCATCCTTTCATTGACCTTCCCTCTCCCAGGTGTGCCAAGTTGAGGACAAAGCTAATCGGGGAAGACACCTCACTCAAGATTTACAGATGGGAGAAAATAACGATGAAGAGATGTTTATGAGGGTCTGATGGCACAAGTCTGAAATCCCAGCTACTCCTGTGATGTTAAGACAGGAGGGGCCCAAGTTCAAGGCCAGTCTAAGTTACTTAGTGAGACCCTATCACAAAAAATAAAATAAAATAAAATAAAAAGATGGCTGCAGCTGTATCTCAGTGTGAAAGCATTTGTCTAGTATGCAGAAGTACTGAGACACACACACACACACACACACACACACACACACACACACACACACACACACACACACACAAAATGTTCAACATTATATGTCCTATGTCATTGAAAACTAGAACAACTATGAACTACTATATACATTTACAAGCTAGCTGAAATCCAAACACGAACAATCCCAAACGCCAGTAGCGAAAGAGAAAGCAGGAACCTTAGCTCACGGCTCTTGAGAATGCAGGATGGTGCCGCTGCATGAAGGCTGTGGGGTAGTTTCTTACAACTAAACATCACTATATGGATAATCCAGCACCCAAATTTCTTAAGTGAGATGAAAACATACACAAATAAATGAATAAAACACAAAAAAATGCTCCTATCACTGGTGTGCAGGGTACCTGTAACCCCAGTCCCTAGGGATGAGGGTACCCTGAGGCTTGCTGGCAATCTAGGAAATCTATGAACTCCAGGTTCAGTAGTAGACTCTGTTTCAAAATCAAGGTGGAGAGCCACTGAGGAAAACACCCAACATCAATCTTTGACCTACACACATGTGCACATGTACACACATTACAACATATATACACATATACTACACACACACACACAAATCTTACAGCCACTATACTCTTATTTTGTTTTTTGAGACAGGGCTTCATATAACTTAGGCCTGCCTCCAACTCCTTATGTAGCTGAGGATAACTTTGAACTCTGAATCCTCACTCTGCCACCTCCTCGGTACTAGAATTAGAGGCTGAATTGCCATACTCAGAAAGCCACTTTACTTATAATTGCCAAAACTTTGAAGCAACCAAGATGCCCTCCCATAGGTAAGTGGAAACAGACTTCCATTCCATGTCAGCGGGAAGAAAGCGTCAACAACAGTGCCCACAAATACAGAAAGGTAAGACAGGTCTGTATTGCTAAGTGACAGAAGCTATGCTGAAAGGGTTGCGTGCTGTATTATTCCACCCAAATGGCATCCTGGGAAAGCCACAATTCTAGAGACAGTAAAAATAAGTAGTGACTGGTTGTAGGTAGAGTTTTCCTGCCTGGCCCACAGTCAGGACAAATCTCTCTTACCTGCCAGGCCCATAGACGCTCAGAACCAACCAAGTAAACACATAGAAACTTACATTGTTTACAAACTGTATGGCCATGGCAGGCTTCTTGTTATCTACTTCTTCTATCTTAAATTAACCCATTTCTATTAATCTATACTTTGTCACGTGGCTTGTGGCTTACCAGTGTCTTTACATGTTGCTTGATATGGCAGCGGCTAGCAGTGTCTCTCCGCCCCAGCCTTCCACCTCCCAGAATTCTCTTCTCTCTTGTCCCGCCTATACTTCCTGCCTGGCCACTGGCCAAACAGCATTTTATTTTACAGATCGATATCCACAGTAATTGGTAGTGATTCTGGGGGTGCAGTGGAGATGGGAGGGGGCTGAATAGGTAGAGCATGGGGGACAAAGGGTGTGGTACTAATATGGCAAGGCCACATTGTCTCATACTTATCAGATCCATAGAATGGACAGCACCAGCAGTGAACCAAAGGGCAGCCATTGATAACAAAGAAAGGGAGGGAGCTAGCGGAAATTCCACTTCCAACACTAAACATGAGCAGTGTCAGGCACTGCTGGGAAGAGCCACAAATAATTCATCAAGAAGGGAGACTGTGTAAAACTTCCCTTCGGCAGCCCCTGCTGTGTCTGCATCGTTCCAGCTCAGACAAGCCCTGCTGGTCAGATTCCAGTTGTAGCAAATGGAATAAAATCTCCAACTGCCAGAGAGGGGCTGGGAGGAAGCTGAGGTCTCATTCCAAGTGCAGGAGCCCACCACACAGAGAGGTTATTCTAATTACCACCAGCTTCCCTCATACACCTTCCCCAAATCCACCTGCATCAAACCAAGAGCTCACTGTAGAGATGTGGAATTGCTGAGAGCCCAAGGCTCCTCCAGACAGCTGTTTGATTACTCCAGAGTTAAGAGTGCAAACTGATGGATGGCCTGGGAAAGCCGCAGGAAGTCAGGACTGCACTCAGTGGTGAGGATATGGAGGGAGGGACTGATGGTGCCCCTGTTCTGGCAGGTGTACTTGGGAGGTGTCCTTAACACTTGGGGGCCCTTAGGCTGACATCCTGCCAGAGCTAGCCAGTGCCCCCTAGAAACTTGGACTGGAATACAGCGAGTCTCAAAGCCCAGTCACATGACCACTGCCTGACTTTCTCATGAGTCTGCATGGTAGGGTTTCGTGGTGGTGCTGTACCCCAGTGCAGCTGCACTCCACTGCCAGAGCATCTATCTGATCACCGTCATTGGCATCAGCTGAAGTCCTGAAGTCAGGCATGCTTGCCTTCCTCCTGTAGAAATCCATGCACTGTTTGGACTCAGGTAAATTGTCACTAATGCTTGCCAGTCCCAAATCTTGAATAAAGAAACTGTGGAACATGAAGAAGAGATGAGTTCAGTGCCTCAGAAACATGTGTGACACCTCAAAATTCACTCTAGCTATTATAGGAGTATTTTTTAACAAAATCAAGAAAAAGAAAGAGAGAAAGAAAGAAAGAAAAAAGAGAGAAAGAAAGAGAGAAAGAAAGAAAGAAAGAAAGAAAAAGAAAAAAGAAGGAAGGAAGAAGGAAAGAAAGGAAGAAAAGAGAGAAGGAAGGGAAGTTAAAAATCTATAAAGAATATGAAAGAAAAGACAAGGAGAAGAACATTCTGGAGGCTGGAGACAGATGGAGAAGTAATAAATGACTAGACAATCAGGCTTCATTTGGAGTGGTGATCATCCAGGAAACTGGGGGCTCCACAGAGATCCTGAGGTGTGAAAGGGAGGGTAGACTCAAAGTGGGGAGGTGGGTGCTGTAGAAAGGCAATAAGAGTCCTTGGATCCTTTCACTCTCTGGTTACCAGGAGACTGTCCCGCTAGACTCTAGGGGAAGGCAGAAATTGATGGAGGGCCCTAGGCTCTCTAAAGACTACTCTTCACAGACAGGAGACAGGCTTATCCTCCTTGGGGGAATCCAGCTACCAACCAAGAGGAAGAAAAGACCCACAGATATCGCTATGCAGCCAGGACTTAGCCACACAAGGGCCACCCACCTCTGTGCTAAGTCCCCGATCCACAACCCCAGGTTCTAAGACATGCTAGCATTGTCTCCATGTTTAAAGATTAGCAGTCATGAGTCACTGGACAGCTGAGAAATGTAAATAACAAGACAGTGAGGAGGACAAATAATCAGGAACAGCCCTGGGGAAGCTGAGACCATGAAGGAGAGAATAAACAATGAAATGGTCATTAATACCCTCAGAAGACAAGAGAGGAAAGAAAAGGGGTTATTAGGAATGGAAGTTATAGTGAAGGTGGAAAAATCAACAGGTTATCAAAAAAAAAAAAATCAGAGTGCTCACGGAGCAAATGAAAAAGAAATAATAGGAAGAGAAAATGGGTAAAAAGATTAGAGAATGGCTTCACTATCTCAGATATCTCCATGATAAAAACTTTCCAGAAAGAATAATTAAGACCAAGAGGAAGAAAGCAACTGAAAAAAGCATTTTAGAAAACATGCCAGAACATGTGATTCCATATTGAAGAGCCTGAGAGTAGCCCAAACACCAATGAAGAGAGTGGGCATGGGAGTAGGCACAGTGCTGAGGACAAGCAGAGGTGCTAAGAGGCAGCTGGGCACATAAATAATGTCCTAAAGCAGCAGTTCTCAACCTGTGACTCATGACCTCCTTTGGGGTCCCATATCAGATATTCACATTGTGATTCATAACAGTAGCAGAATTACAGGTATGAAGTAGCAATGAAATAATTTTCTGCTTGGGGGAACTGTACTAAAGGGCTGCAGCATTAGGAAGGCTGAGAACCACTGCTCTACAGAGACTTCCTCAGAGTTTTCATGAAGACAGAATGATGCTTAGTGTGTGGTCTGTCCTGGATAAATATTGGTCCTTTATCTTATAGCTGTACATTTTTGACAATTTCTAGAGCCTGGGCTAGGGAGGTGCTGGACTCAGCTCTAGAGACCTCACAAAGATTGCTGGGGGAAAAATGACAGTCCTCAGGCTTCCAGGAATCCCTTGCCCCAACTTAACTCAGTCCAAAGCCTTCATTACAAATTCCCCAGTATACCATCAAAGGTCCCAGGATTGTTCCTGCCATGGATACAGCTAAACTGGAAACACATTTTGACAGGGTTACTAGTTGCTTTTAAGATAAAGGAGATGCCAGGAGATGGCTGAGAAGGTGGAACACTTGCCTATAAGCCTCATGACCTGAGTTCAACCCCCAGAATCCACCTGAAGGTGAGGGAGAGAGCCAGTTCCACAGAGCTGACCTCTGACCTCCACATGCACACCATGATTCAACTCCTACACCTCTACTTGTACATCTAAAGGGGATCAGCTATCTGGGAGGGAGGAAGCTGTGTGGCAGGAGCTATTTTCCTTAGGAAGTTCTGTTACAGGCACTTCTTGTTGTCGACCACCGAATCTGAAATATTTGTTTAAAAAAAAAAAAACTTTCTAAAGAAGCTTTATTTCCAAAAAATAAAATTGAGCTAGCTAAGCTTCCATCGCTGGCTTTCTGTGCTGGCCTGGAATGTTTTACGGGATGTTTTACAGCACACACATGGGAATGGGTACAAATCCCAAGAACTCAGCTCTGTGGGTTTCAACACATGGAACACACCCTGGCCCCAGGCCCTAGGATCCAGAGAACCTCACTTCCCAGACACCTGCAAGTTAGACTAACACATTCCAGGAGGCTCACAGCATGTTTCTTTGTATCTGGTTGTTTTTTTTCTGGATACCACATTTGTGAGATCTGATTACTGTAATAGTATTTTCTCTTTGGAACCAGCAGCCTGCAAATAATGACACAGAGACTTATTATAAATTAGAAAATCTTGGCCTTAGCTTAGGCTTTTTCCCAACTATCTCTTATAACTTAAATTAACTTATTTATATTAGTCTACATTCTATACTGTATGTATGTCCAACTTCTATAGTGTTTCATTGGCCTCTCCCCTCCTCTCTTCTTCTCAGAGTCCTCTCTCTCTCACTGGAGGTCCCATCTATTCTCTCCTGCCTAGCTGTTGGCCATTCACCTCTTTATTAAACTAACCAGAAGGATCCTTAGGCAGAGACACCTCTTTACAGTGTAAAAAAGTATTCACAAAATCCAGTCCATTTGTATTTGGTAATTTTGGAAAAAAATAATCTATTGTCTATTATATATTGTGATGAATCTCACATTTATACCTAAACCATTTTTTATCATATCTTGTATTACCAGCCTAAAAATACCTTTTTAGGCCTTAAAACATTTTCTTAGATAAACAACTTAAGCTTTTATGTCCCTCAACCTTATACACTTTACATCTCCTTTGTGAGCTTTTTTGAAAATTTTGTAACAAGAAAAACTATAACTAGAATTATCTAATCTTCAACCCCCATTAGAGACCCAAAAAGGATAAAAATTTTACCTGAGTAAATAGGAAGTACAGAGCAAACAACTTCCAAAACCATAGAAATGACAAAAACACCTGACTGCCTGGATAGTCACCCAAGGTTCCTATGCAAAGTTGGAACATCCATTTTTGGCCTGCAGAACTAGAATATTGGACAGACTTTTTGCAAAGCAGGAATTTTGAAGGATTGTCCTACCTTGTCTTGGAAGTCACCTCTTTATGTGTCCTGCTTGTCCAATTTGGACAGCATACTGTCAGCAGTCAAGGCAAGGACATTTTCTTGTCCAATGACTAACTTTGCTACAATGAAAGCAAACTCAGTTTCCTCAGTGCTCACTTGTTCTAGAATATTGTTTTAACTACACAAAGATGTGTTACATTTGTTTATGCTGCATAATATTACTTTAACTGTGTAAAAGTGTGTTACTTTTGTTTATGCTGCATTTGTTTAATTGTGTAAAGATGTGTTGCATTTGTTTCACCTTGCCTGCCTAAGGCACCTGATTGGCTTAATAAAGAGCTGAGTGGCCAATAGCTAGGCAGAAGAGGGATAGGTGAGACTTGCAGGGAGGAAGAACAAATATAAGTCTAGGCTTGAAAGAAGAGAAGAAGAGAAGGAGGAGGAGAGAAGGAGGGAGACATCTGGAACAAGAAGCCAGGCAGATGCCAGCCATCCAGACATACAGAAGCAGTTAAAGTAGGATATACAAAAGTAAGAAAGGTAATAATCCCTGAGGCAAAAGATAAATAAAGAGAAACAGGTTAATTTAAGTTAAGGGAGCAAGCCAGAAACATGCCTAAGCTAGTCTGAGCATTAAAAACTAATAAGTCTTTGTGTCATGATTTGGGAACTGGTTGGTGACCAAAAGAAAAGGGCTGGTGCACCCATCATCTTTTTTTTTTTTTAAAGTAAATTGGTACTGTGGGGAGCAGATGTGTCTCAGTGTCATGAAAAGCCTTATCTTATTAAAACATTCTTAAATACCATATTCTGTAGGTCTCTGAAGTGTTTGAGACCATCTGTCTATCTGAAATACATCTCTGTTTAACCTTAGAAGCATACCTAACTTGACTACATTTGATTGTTATAAATGACTAACCTACATTTTTTAATTATCCTAAATAGTTCATAATAATAGCTTTCAAGAACTAGAAATTTGGGGCTTGAGAGATGGCTCAGAGGTTAAGAGCACTTACTGCTCTTCCAGAGGTCCTGAGTTCAATTCCCAGCAACCACATGGTGGCTCACAACCATCTGTAATGAGAGCTGGCACCCTCTTCTGTATATATAATAAATAAATAAATAAATCTTTTCTTTAAAAAAAGATAAAAAGAAGCAAAAAAAGAACTAGAAATTTACATTACATTTTTAAATGAGCTGCATAGGCATAATACCTTAAATAAGAGTAGAAACATATATACAGTATGACAAAAACCTTAAATTTGTATCAATATATAAAGTCCATACCAATGTAAAATTCTTAAGACTAATAGTTGCTTTTTTAGTTTAAAAGTAGATTCAATAATCCACCCTTTTATCCTATCATTCCTATACCCCCTTTTTCTTTTCAAAACATAATCCCTGAATCTAACCTCCTTTGTTTAGTTTCCTCCCTGACCATGACCAATAACATCTTGCAACCAATCCCCCTAAACAATAATAAACATCCATAACCTATCAAATGACCAAAAACCACCCACCCTACCTCTTGGGAACATGGGTGTCATGTTCTCTAGACTGCTTCCTACTGTTTGGGGGCAATGGTATCTTTAGGGGACCCTGAGAAAATTGGGAAAATAGTTAAGTCCTGTGAGAGCTTGCTGTATCATCTTTTGTTTAGTCTGTGTGTGATGGGGAAGTGTACAGCTTACCTAAAGTCCTGGCTGGGGTAGTCCATGAGGCTGGACCATCTCAGCTAGCAGCTTTGAAGTTATTTTGGACGCAGAATTTTGAGGGAACTGCAAAAGAGGCATTCTGAGAGGCGGATCACCTGGGCTACTTGTCTTCATTAGTGTCTGGTCCTTTTTTTCTGAAAAACACACAAACTTTTAAAGGTAACATATGTATCTGTACTAATACAAGTATGGAATGTGTGGTGTGCACAAGTCAGTTAAAGATGATTTTCTGTTCTATGTTTGAGCAGGTAGAAAGGCATCTGTCAACTTTCTAAGTCCGTTTGGGCTGCACAGTCGAACTGTAATATAAATCTCTATCCATGTCATACGAAAGGATGGCATGTAATAATAAGACATAGGAGTCTGTAGCCAACAAGATTTGTCATCTTTCATCCAGTCTTAGAACATGATCCCCATGTCAAGGGATCAGTTTATACATCACCTATTTGTAGTTTTTCTTAGTTTCTTCCTTCATGTCTGTAGTCACGATTTTCAGAAGGTCTCCCCTGGTCAAACCTGGTCTTTATTAATTTTGAAGAAATCCAAAGATTTTTATTTTTTATAGAAGCAAAGGCATAATCTCTCCCCAAAAACAACATATTTTCTGACTTCCATTTGAAAGTTAAGACATCCATAAAACATATAGGCTGGTTTAATTCAGTAGTTTTCCCCACAATCCAGTATCTCTCAGCAGTTGCCTTTTTGGTTTTGTTTTGTTCTGATTTTGTTCATTAGCATTTAAAAAAATTCAGTCAACAAAGCAGATGCCCTGTATATTTCCTATCCTTAAGGGGAGTGTTTTCATTCTGTTCCTGTCTATCCTAACCTATCTTTCTCCCTTGCCCCACCGTGTGTGTGTGTGTGTGTGTGTGTAGATATATGTGTGTGTGAGTGTACATGTGTATATGTGTGTGTGCAAGTGTACATATGTGTGTATATGTGCGTGTGTCTCTCTGTGTGTGGGCACATGTAGGTGTGGGTGCTTAAGCACTTGTTTGCACAAGCATGTGGATGGCAGAGGTCAACATCATGTGTCTTCTTCAATTCACTTCACTTTTTCACTTTTTTCTTTCTTTCTTTTTCTTTTTTCTTCTCTGACCCCTCCCACTTTTTTTTTTTTTGAGATGGAGTATCTTATTGAACTTGGGCTTCACTAGTTCAACTCAGCTGGCCCTCTTGTGATCTCCAGGGACTCCCCTGACTCCACCTCCCCAGCACTGGGATTACAAGTATGTGTCGCCACACCCAGGTTTTTTTTATGTGAATGTGAGGGATCCAAACTCAGGCCCTCATGTTTGCCTGGCAAGCATTTTACTGGCTAACTCATCTCTAGTCCCAAGAAGAGAAATCTAATCTATTTATAAATAATTAAGCCTACTGTAACAGCCTTATTTCTTCAAAGATCCAAACACTAAAACAGTCACATTCTAAAGTATTGGAAGTTAGGATTCCAACATCCAAGGGACACAAACTCATCCTAATAACCATTTTATCTCACACAATCCCCAAACCTGCAAAGTTGGATGCTTTTCTTTTGTTATCCATGAACTCTTTGTTCTCTGGCCCCCAGGGATATGAACATCTTACATGCTTCGGTCTCTTCTGAGTGTGAACCAGCCCATATCCTCCTATACACCTTAAATCACCCTGTAGTTCATAGAACGCCTGCTAATATGCAAATCCCTTGTAAGTCATTGCTGCGCTATTTATTTAGGGCATAATGACAATAAAAATCTGTACATGTTCCTTCCAGACAGGATTTATTTTCAAACACCTTTGACATGTACCACAGATGCAGAGTCCATCCATGCTGTAGCTTTGGGCAGATAGATGGGCATTGCTCTTGTGAGAGGTGGAAAAGAGCATGTACCTGGTTCATGTCCCTCCAGGCCCTGTCCTCAGCCTCCAAATCTGGATAGTGGAGGTGTATCTCTTTGCACAATGATGATTTATGGATGCTATGTGCTATGGAATAATTCTCTTGTAAACTGTAAGGATTTGTCACTCCAGTGAATTTAATAAAATACTGATTGCCCAGTAGCCAGGCAGGAAGTGTAGGTGGGTCGACCCAACTAAGAATGCTGGGAAGAGGAAGAGTGGAGTCAAGCGTCACCAACCAGATGCAGAGGAAGCAAGATAAGAATGCTGTACTGGGAAAAGGTACCAAGCCAAATGGCTAAACATGGATAAGAATTATGGGTTAATTTAAGTGTATGAGCTAGTTGGTAATAAGCCTGAGCTACCAGCCGAGCATTCATAAGTAATATTAAGTCTCCGAGTCAATCATTTGGGAAGTGGCTGCTGGGTATTTGGGAACAGGCAGGCGGAAGAGAAACATTCTACCTACAACTATGCATAATATTTTTAAAAATCTGAGTGCAGAGTCTGATCCAAAGCAGGTTGGGCCACACAGCCAACTTGGCCTGTGAAGGATCTAGAGAGCATCTCTGGGGGCAGTGAAATTAAGGAAAGACTTGCAGGCCACCTGCTCTGCTGCAAAAAGCTGTATGATGTGGGCCAAACCTCTGCAGTCTCTGAAGTTCAGTGTGGTGATATTTTGTTTGTGCTCTAACAAATAAAGCTTGCCTGGAGATCAGAGTGCAGAGAGCCACTAGAGGCCAGACAGTGGTGGCACACACCTTTCTTTAATCCCAGCACTTGGGAGAAGAAAACAGAAAGTGATATAGTTGGGCAGAGAGAAGTGATGAGGTGGGGGGTGGGGGGGGGACACAGGAGCTCGGCCCTTTTCGGTATGAGGATTCCTAGAAGTAAGAAATCTCTCTAATGACTGCTGTTCTGCTTTTCTGGTCTTTCAGCTTTCACCCTGATAGCTGACTCTGGGTTTTTACTGTTAAGACCAATTAGAATTCACACTACAGAACCAGGGATGATGTCTGAGGCCACTGTGAGAGGTGATGAGCAAGGACCCTACTCCCTGCAAGACAGGGCAAGACATTGTGTCAATGAGGCTGGGCAGCTGCAGGAGACTTCATCTGTCCTGCTGGATGCTCATGCATAGTCCTTGGGTGACACCTGGATCCCAGATTACCACTTCTGGTCTATCAGAGACTCTCTGCTCAGGTCACTGAGGTATCTCATGCCATCCATCCCGGGGCTCCTGACTCCATCACTGTGTGATCCAGTAATCTACCAATAGTTAGGAGTCAAGACATCTGTAGGAGGCAGGAAGACAGGCAGACAGGCAGACAGACAGACAGACAGGAGGAAGGGAAAGAGGGAAGAAGGAAAAGGAAGGAAGGCCTTCAACTACATACTAAACACCCTTAAGGGGAGAACAAAGCCTCCTAGGACTAGCATAAC
Organism: Onychomys torridus; assembly: GCF_903995425.1. Lineage (NCBI taxonomy): Eukaryota > Metazoa > Chordata > Mammalia > Rodentia > Cricetidae > Onychomys > Onychomys torridus. Next base: position 113,517,941 of record NC_050443.1, on the reverse strand, counting down.
TTCGATATTGGAGGTCACCATCTGCAGACACATAGTAGGTCCATATCTCAGTGCTGAAATAGCTGAATGATTATAGAGTAGTTTTAGGTTCTCTCAGCTTTTATACCCTCCTTTGTAAAATAAAAATCGTAACCAAGCAAGTGACCCTCCTAAACACTTAGATTCCTATTAAGAAGTCCCTGTTCTCGGGGTAGCTACTGAGGGTGATCTCTCTCCCTAGTTTGCACCCTCAGGCCTCTCTCCCATAGTTCTTTTTCTGCCACAATGGGAGTATTTATAGTACCACAGTACAGGGTGGCTGGGAAGATTGGGAGGGACCTGTAACACTGAGCAGGGTGCCCAGCCTGGGGCAGACCCTCCTTGTCAATTGTAGCCCTTATAACTTACTATCCATGCTCATAAAAGCTCATGAGGGCATGTCTGGGTCCAGGTTCCTGCTCCAGCTGGGGTCTGTGATGATGTCCACGGCCTCGTGTTACCACAGCGGGTAATGGGAACCGTGCATGCTGAAATCTGAGGGGCATGATGAGCCAGCCCCTCCCCTCACTGGTCCTGCCCCTGGCTGGATAGTATAGTGGGAGAGCTGCTCCCCACCACCACCACCTTGACTATCCCACACCACCGCTGTGGGAGAGCTGGTACCAATGGCTTGTGCCCAGAAGAGCTGGTTCTGCCCCTCTCCTGAGGGAGGTGGTCCCAGAGGCCCTGACCAACCACATCAGCTACCACCCTGACCCACATCCTAGGCCTTGGATTGGTCCACCCTAACATCTACCCCATCTATGACCTGCTGGGATTTATGAAGGGACTGGTCAGGCTGAACAATAACAATCACAGGATCTCCATGGCTGGGGCAACAGCAGTATATCCGAGAGGAGTTTGGGTGAGGGTGCAGTGATGATGGTGTTGCCGGAGGCCTTGAACCAGATCAATGACTCATTTCAATGAACATTTTTCGAGTGGGGCTGATTGGACAAAAGGGTATACTGCGTGACACACCGCAGCTCCCCTTGCCACTAGGAGGAATGAAGAGGTGTTGGAAAGATGGGAGGAGCGAGGTGGGTTTTGTTTTGAACTAATTTGGGAGAAGGGCACGCTGAAGAGGTGAGGAGTGGGTGTGGAGGGACTGGGAGGTGAGTGGGATTGGGGTGCATGATGTGAAATCCCCAAAGAATCAATAAAGAATTATGTTTTTAAAAAAAAAGGAAAAAAGAAAGAAATGCTAACAGCTTCAAAGTTGAAAGAACGTCTCCTACAACGATTGGCCCTCTAGATGGCAGCAACACTCAGAATCTGTTAAAGCTTGCCCCAGGCTGCTGGCTTCATAAACCCTGAGTGTTTCCCACGCAGGAGGTGTGCCTGTGGACACCTGGAGTTCTTACTCAACTTTAGTATCAGCCTGCTACCTTAGCCACCGAACGTCTCAAACACTGCCCTGCTAATTGTGCGGCCAGGCCATGTTCCAAACTGACCTAATGTTGCTGGCTGACGTTTTCTAAAGCTTTTACTACTAAAGGTGAGAAAGTTAATCAAAACCAGTCCCTCGCTGCTGCTATTATATTGAGCTGCAAAGTTTGAGGGCATTTGTCTCCTAATATGTGAGACAGAACCAAACTCCTCTTTCTTCAGGACTTTTCAACCTACGGTGGTTTATGTTCTCAAAATCCTATTCCAGCAGCCCAGAGGCTGGGTTTGGTTTTGTCGCTGATCCCAAGGACAGCAGAGAAGCAGACAAGACCTTAGGGCCTTGCATTTCCCTCCTCGGCACAAGTCTCCCAGCCTATCACTGAACAGTGCAGTGTCCAGGCACTAACGCTAGGTGGAAACCTGAATCTGCCAGCCTCCTGCTGTCGTTTAGGTGGTGTCCCGTTCCCCACCCCCTCGCCAGCTCTCCGGCGCCCCCCCGCCCCTGCTCCCCACACACTCGCGACCCCTGCAGGAGGGGCCGGGCTGGGTTCTGCACCTGCGCAGATCCCCGAGCTCCTGCACACTAGATCCCGCGTTGCACCCTATGGTGCAGTGGCCCTAGGTGGCCGCCAGGTGACGCTGTGGTCCCAGTCATAGTGTTCCTAGGCCCTTTTGCCACCGCAGTGGTCTGCTGAACTGCAAAGGGTGGAACCTGACCCTTGTAAAGGGAGACTGACTTTTGGCTCCAGGAGATTCCAGAAAGTTGGCCTTTTGTTTGAAATGCAATCCACCACTTTAGAGTTTAATTCAAATTCCTTTTTTATTTTTTACAGGCTATGGGGAATCCCCTGATGCTGAGTTGGTCTGGCTGGGGCACCTGAGACTAGGGAAATGCAGGAGGAGGCATGTCCAGGCCTTGTCCTGCGTTAAAATTTAAAGACCATGGAATTCAGGAAGCCAGGAACAGGAATTACCTGATGAGGAAGGAGGTGAGATTCCATGCCCTGGAGAATTAGGGATACCTCAGGGAGTCTGGGGCTCTCCCTGCCTACTCACCACCAGCCATAGGACCCCTCTCTAGAGAAGCTTAGCTGCTATTGTTTAGTTTTTGTTTGGTTGTGGGGATTGGGGTTTTGTTGGGGGCATTTTGTTTCATAAGACAGAGCGTGGCTACATAGCTCAGGCAGGCCTTCAATCTAGGAGCTCCTTCTGCCTTAGCCCCAGGATTACAGATGTGTGTCATCACACCCAGTTTCTGATGTTAAGAGACAGCACACTTAATTTTAATGTTATTTTTTTCCTCCTGAGAAAGCTCAAGATATACAGAAGTAGACAGTAACAAAATGAGCCCCATCTCTTACTGTACCCCCACCACAGGACACATCAAAGGCATCATTCATGTCCACTCTTGTTATGTTGAAGTCAGCCCCAGATAACATCTCTCTACTTTCACAAGTAACTACAGTGGGAGTCGGGCATGATGGAGCAAGCCTGCAATACCAGCACTCTGGAGGAGGATGAAAGAGGACCGGAGTTTGAGGCCAGTATGGGCTACAGAGAGTCTCTGTTTCAAAATAAGCCAACAGAAAGACTGCAGTGGGCATCCCCAGGAGATAAAGATCCCTGTAAATACTAATACCATTGCTGAGCTAACCATAGGGCCTCACAACGACTATTTTTTTTGGGGGGTGGGGTACAATCAAACATCCCATCAGTATCCAAATCTCTCAAACTGCTTTACGAACACAAAGGCACCATTAGCAATCGATGTGTTGTGTTGTTTTATCCCAACCATACCCAAATAAGGACCATGAATTGAATTTGCTGGATTCAAATACTGTTTGAATTAGGGTTAAGTTCTCACATAGTGAAATGAACAGACATGATTTGTGTAGTTCTAATAGTTTTGATAAACAGAGACCTTCTTGTATAAAACAGTCTCTGTCACTGCTGAAGATTCCCTTCTCCGTCAGTCAACCTGTCATCAACCCGGCCAGAAGGAACCACTGATCTGATGCCAGCTGCCATACAGCACATTTATTCTGGAAATGCATGTAAGTGGAACCAAACAGGCTTTTCAGTTTCTGCCTTCATTACTGAGGTTCAGCCAATATTTATCACTATTTCAGTCTTTCCCATTTTCCTTTCATGTTTCACCATCTGAGTGTAACACAGTTGGCATCAATGTATCCTGTTAGGAAATACTTTTGTTGGTAGATATCGGGATTGGTCCCAAGCTTTGGAATACCAGTCTTGTCGTGGCAATAAACTTTCATTCCTCACTGGTAAATGTCCAGTAGACAGACTGCTGCCTTAAAAATGATGTCTATTTAACTTTATGAGAAGCCGCCTAGAAGCTGTGCAGTATGGCTGTCCCCTCTAGACTCCCACCAGTAGGGCCTGAGGCCTTCACTTGCTGCATGCATATCCTCCCCAGAACCTGCTGTTTCTCCTTTTAATCTCACCTTTATTTAGACCACGTGTTTTCCTTGCATATAGAAATCTCAGCGGACAAAATCTGCTTTCAGTGGCCCTTCTCCGTAGTCTTCTTGAAAAGTCTTTCTGTGGACTTGGGACTTCCAGACTTGGCTAAGAATCGATGGCCACCCTCATGGGGATCTCTGTCTGTCTGCACCCTCAACACCTGTTTCCTCCTGTGTTGTACCAGGCTCTACCTTAGAGCACAGGGACCTGCTGCTCTCCTCTGGCTCTCCCTTCCTTGTATCCAGGTGGAAAGGGGGGTGCAGGCAGGGCACATGGAGCTGACAGCTCTCAAAGATGTCTGTAGAATGCCTAAAAAGATCAGCCTTGGGTACTGGTCCAGTTTCAGATGTCTTTGTCAGTGGGAGAATAAGTCCGACATTGGCTACTCCAAGTCTTCCTAATCCACTTTTTTTTTAAATTTCAAAAGTACCTTTAATTTTATCCACATACACACACAGATTCAGTTTTTCACAGATGCGAGGGTGTGCTCATACATATCATATATCCCCCGACCTGTTTTTACTGAGTTTCCTAAAGCCTAGCATATTTCTCTCTGTTTTCTATGAATGCATATGATGCTATGAAAATATGTAAAGATCCTTTCCAGTTACTGCTTGCTTTATAAAAAGTGTACTATGAAGCTGGGCAGTGGTGGCCCACGCCTTGGGTCCCAGACTGGTTTATACTGGAGTCTTTGTGAGTTGTGACAATGTACAGCATGTGTCTGATACCAGCGGGTCCTGGAGATGAGAGGTCCCATTGTGTGAAGTGCCCTGTGTCCTGTCTGTTCTTCCTTCCCTGCAGCCAAGCACCAGGATCTCCACAGCTCTGCCTTGCCAACATAGGGTTGGTTCAGTCTGTAACCTTTCTGACTGCTTGATAGCTGTTTCTCTGTTGCTACCTGGTGTTCTACTGTATTCTCTATCCTGATGATTTGAATGCTCAGGTCCCCTCACCTGCCTCTGGCTTCCTTAGGCTGTGTTGAAAGAATTACACTCCCACATAGCCAAGGATGACCTGGAGTTCTGATCTCCAGTGTGGATTCAGAGGTGTGTAGTACCAAGCCCAACTTTCTTTTCATTATCTTGACAATAGTATTGGAGTGATAACACTTTTTTTTTTACATTTTGGTGAAGTCCAGTTAATCTCTTTTTCTTTAATACTATAAAAGCAACTGCATTCCAGATTTTTCCAGCAGCATCCCAGGAGAGTCAGGAGGTTTCCAGGCATCCCAGATCCACTTCAGGTTTGCTTTTTTGGTGAGATAAGGATCTCCTTGTGCAGCTCAGGTTGGCCATATCTCAAGATCCGCTGCCTAAGCCTCCAGAGGGCTGGAGATAAGGCACAGGTCCCCGGGTCCAGTTATACTTTAGGCCTTTTCCCCACACCGACCAGAGGCAGAGGTGGCTATTTCTTTGAGGCTGCAGGTCCCAGGTAAAGACTCTGTGAGATATAAGCTGAGTTTGTTTCATGTCATCACTTTGGGGGACCTCATACTGATTTGCACATCAGCTACACTAGTTTGCATTCCCACCAGCAGTGTGTGTGTGTGTGTGTGTGTGTGTGTGTGTGTGTGGCTGTGTCCCCAAAACCTTGTCAGGCGTTTGTCTTGTTTTCTTGAGGACAGTCATTCTGATGGGTGTGGAATAGGCTCTCATTCCACATGGTTTTTTATTTTATTTTATTTTTTAAAGAAGAATTTATTTATTTATTTGTTATATATACATTGTTCTGCCTGCATATATCCCTGCAAACCAGAAGAGGGCACCAGATCTCATTATAGTTGGTTGTGAGCCACCATGTGGTTGCTGGGATTGAACTCAAGACCTCTGGAAGAGCAGTCAGTGCTCTTAACCGCTGAGCCATCTCTCCAGGCCCATACCCACGTGGTTTTAAATTGCATTTTCCATATAGCTAAGGATAAATACTTTTTTCATATATTGGCAAATTTGTATGCCTCCTTTTAAGAACTATTTGACCCATCTGCTCATTTATCGATTGGCTGAATTATGTTGTGTAAGCCAGCGTTCTATCCCTTTAGTTTTTATATGAGGTCTTTCTGCTCATGGATTCTTAGGTTTTGTCTTCTGATGGCATCCCAAGGTTCTTGAGGCTGTGGTCATCCTTAGTTTTTATTTCCTTTACTGTTGCCGGAACACTGTCCTCCCCTGCTTGTGTTGGGGGTCTGCTCACTTGCCCAATGGGACAAGGATGCTCCTCCCCTGGTTCCCTTTGTTTGTCTGTCCTGATCACATTTATCTTTTCCTGAGCCCTTGTGTTTGTGGCGGTCTCTCTTCCTCCAAGCATGCAGAATCCCTCCTGTGCGGTTCCATGGACAGTTCCCCTGCATGATACTGACGTGTCCAGTGTGCATCTCTTCCTTCCTTTCCTCTCCGATGCCTTTCTTTCTTCTCCCCTCCCCCGCTTCCTTCCAATCTTCACTCACTGCATGACCCAGTTTCTTGGTAACAGGCAACACTAAGTATTCTGTTACATTAAATGGTGTTTTTCATTTCCAAAGTTTCTTTCCTGTTTAAGATCTTCTGTTCAATCTCTCTTCCCTGTTGCTGAGTCCCGCGTGTTGCTGACTTTCGTTTCTGTCATGATTGAATTTCCTTTCTTTGTTCATGTTCATGTGTTTATATGTCTCCTCTGAGTTACTGCTCATTTTTAGAGGGTACAGGCTGTTTCTGATGGAGCATTTTAACCCATTCACTGTTTGGGGATCTGGGAGTTGACTTACGAGTGTCTGTAGCAGCAGCTCTCAACCCGTGGGCCACAGCCCCTCTGGCAAACCTCTATCTCCAAAATGTTTACATTGCCATTCACAACAGTAGCAAAATTATAGTTACGGAGTAGCATCAAAATAATTGTATGATTGGGGATCACCACAAGAGGAACTGTATTAGTGTCGTAGCATTAGGACGGTTGAGAACCCTGTTCGATAGCCACCATTTTGCTTTTCTTTTTCACATTCCCGTGCTGTGATTTGTGCAGCTGTGGGTTTGACTACTCTTCCTTTTTCATTGGGGGACCTTGTTAGTTGGCATCAGTCATGTGACAGACGTTTCCTGAGGACACACACACACACACACACACACACACACACACACACACACAGGACTACACTACTCACCCCAGAAAGGGAGGGAGGTCATAACAGACCAAAGTACAGATTCTGCCAAAGTCCAACTTGGTAAACCAAAGAGTTTTATTGGGGTTACTCCCAGGAATATAGGGGAGGGGCCACTTACAGGAGTAGAAATGACTCAAAGACAACTGCATCACCAAAGCTCACCCCAGCATGGGTGACAGCTCACAGAGCTGGGAACCTGGAGCTCACTGCACAGCCTGCAGTACACAGGTAGCTCAGTGGACCTGAGTTCTTTCCAGGCAGTGGTTGGTCTGCTTTTTCTGAGCTTGCCTGAGAGTCTTCTTTGCAGCTAGGCTCCTTTGAGAATGACTTCTCAGTTATCTTTACTGGTTTTTACTCTTGAGGAGGGAGGAGCCTAGTGAACCTCATCAGTTTCAGGGACTTCCTTAAAGCTATTTTGAGTTTACTTTCTATCTAAAGTAGCTTCTCTACAGGATGGAATGTTTCAATCACAGAGGAAACTGCTGTACAATGGAAGCCTATTCTTGCCTGGTAGTCCCAAGTACCTCCCAAAGGAGAAAACAAAGTTCATCTGGATGGGGCCTCTGTTTCTTCTCACTCTGCCAGAGAGCCACGGCAGAGCCTGGTGCCATTCTCCCTGCTGTTTTCTCTGTCTGTTTTGTAGGGCAAAAGGTTCAAGCCACTTCTGGGTTTGAAAAAACACCGAGCCCCACCAGTCTCTGAGCTTGAAAACCCACCAGTCCCTAAGCTTGAAAACCCACCAATCTCTGGGCTTACCTCAATATCCCACCAATTTCCACCCTAGAAATCTTCAGCCTGGAAAACTCCTACCCTAAGAATCCCTACATAATCCAGTCTCCTGCTCAGTTTCCTGCTGCTTCTCACCTATGCAGCCACCCTCCTGTGTGCTTTTGTAGTATTCCTTGGCTCCTGACTGCCGGGATACCTTTCCCTTCAGAGCTGTAAGGCGTGTGTAGAGGAAACCCCTCTCCTCAGAGCTGCAACACTTGCCATTTTTACTCCTCCTGTCACCTCTTGATGATGTCCACTGCCCTTTAACTCCCTGAAACAGTCTCCTCTTTGTTATCCTGACTTTTCTCATTCTTGTGTCGCGTAGAAGAAACCCTGACATGCAGTCCCAGGGGAAGCTACACAGAGGCTGAATTACTCCTGTGCAGCCCTATCTCTTGGCTTCCTTGCATGACCCAGAGTGGACTGATGAGCTAGCTACTCCTCTGTGATTTCTTTCTTCCTCTTCTTCCTGCTCCTCCTCCTCCTTCCTGTCTTCTTCCTTCTCCTCTTCTCCTCCCCCTACTCTTTCTTCTTCCTCTTCCTCCTTCTCCTTCTTCCCCCCCCCCTCCTTTCCTCTTGCTCTGCCTCCCTCCCCCCACCCCTTCCCTCCTCTCCTCCTTTCTTTCTGATATTGTAAACACAAAGACTTCAAATATATTTGATTGCTTCAAATGCAGCAATTTAAATTTTTCCCAAAGATGAAATGAAAATTTCCCACAGGTGGATAGAGCAAGTGGCTTTATTTTGGCTTCCAGGCCTTACACACAAGCCTGGCAGTTTTGAGAGTACCCTTGCTTTTTGGTGTAATCAAGTATTCTAGAGTTACCCCGCACACCTGCTGCCCCAGGTCTAGAACTGCCATTTCTAAGGAGATCTGGGTCCTCTTAGTAAAAACCAGTGTGCCACGCTGTAAGCTAGACACTCACAACCACTTGGTAAATTCAAGGTCTCTTCAGGGCATCTGCTATATTCATCAGCTTTCCTTCACTGTAAAAGACATGAAGAAAAGTGTTGCTCACAACTTTGGAGGCCAAGGGCATGGGGCATGCACCTCCTCAAGTCTGACAGTGCCTCACGTCTGATAGTCATAGAGTATTTGTTAGAATACACTCATAAGATCCAGTTGGAATCAATCAGGAGTCCAGCTTGCAGCCTTTAAAGGTCTCTGGTAGAGAGCCTCCTCAGCTCCCGGTGACCTGTGGACTACACTCTAGACCCCACCCACCTCTTAAAGATGTCACCACTTCCCAACACCCTGTCCCTCAGGAAATAAATTCCCAACACTAGAACTTTGGGCATCAGAGAATATCATACTGAGAGAGACTATACACCACCTGTTCATACTGACGTCTCCAGTTAAAAATTTGCTTCATATATAATAATACTCAGGCTCCACTGTTGTCTGTTCAGTAGCTGATAGCTTTGCAGAGCCCTTTCTTGCCTTCTGCCCCACATCTGAACAACTGATTAGAAAGTTTGCTGCTTGGTCCTCTGGAGCCAGCAGGAGCTTCAAGCCACACCCTGCACCAGCGGGCTCTGGTACAGGCACCATGCCGGCCCATCCCCCACCCTCTTTCCAGGCTATGCAGACCTGACTGGGGCTTTCCTTGTTGTTGGAAACCAATACCAAAGAAGCAACTTAAGTGGGTCAGGGTTCTTTTGGTCCACCATTTGGAATTTGTTTAAAGAGCTGGCAAGTTTCCAAAGTGTACATGCATCTTCCCGAGGCAGCCAGCAAAGTGCCTTTCACTAATCTTCAGATTTACTGACTTGTAAATGTCCAGGAACCCTATGGAACAGAGTTGTCTTTCTAGACACTCAGCAAAGAGATCACTAGGCAATAACACAAAAATCCAAAAGATGAAACATTTAAACATGTAAGGAGAAGTTTTCAAACTCAATCTTAATTTGAGCAATTCAAATCAAAAACCCATGCAGAACCCAGGAAACAGCAAACATTTCATACTCTCCAGTCTATTTACAAAGCAGCCCAGGGTGGGGACCTTTTCTGTTTTTCTACTGGGCTCACAGAATACATCACTTCCTTAAATTTTATGCTGATATCCCTTTCCTTAAGGCTGAAGAAAGAGGCTCTGGGCCCATGACAGTCAACATCACCCTACCTCCCCTATGATAACGTAGAGGTTCACAATAATGATATCTATATTGCTGCCAATAGGATTATTGAAAACTGCCTATTTTTTTTCAGGGTATTGTAGCCTCAGGAAATACCAGTTTCCTAATGGATGTGCCATTCAATATTACACTTTGAATTACTTTCAGGTCAAGCCGCTGCATTTTACACTATCTCCCTTTAATTCCTTCTTTCAGGGCTTTCTCTTCTTTCTTTTTTTAGTGCCTATATTTAATAATATAATTATTTATTTATTTAAATATATTATTTATAATATATGTTAAATAGAAATAATCTTTAATGTAATTTGTTTTATTTTAGTGCATTCATTTAATATTTTATTTATATGTTTTGTAAGCATTTGTGTGGTTTGCAAGTCAAATCTGCATGCCCCACACATGAATATAACACACACACACACACACACACACACACACGTGTGCACACACACACACACGTGTGCACACACACACATGCACAAACACCAGCAAAATAACACCAATTCAAGGAAAAGTACCATTTCTTAACAAGACATTTCCTGTATTTCAAGGATAAGACATTGGTTAGGATGATAATGAAAGATTTTTACCAATGTCGACAATAAACCTGGAATCTCACATCCTTTTTATGATGACAGAAAATCAGTTTGGATCATATCCAAAGTTGTTGTCAAAGTAAAAGAGACCATAATCTAGAAAAGTGTCTGAGCTATTTGTTAGAGTATTGATCACGACTGCTGCAGATCTGTTCTCAGGAATGCAAATATCCAAACTCACTCTAATGGAGCTTTCTCTTTATTTTGTCAGAATCTGATTTTTTAAAAGGTCTGTTGTCTCCTTTCCAGAGGAGTGACTGTGACGTACCTCCTTACAGACCCCTGTGGAGGAGCAGCAGTGCATGAGATCTCCTTACACATCCCTGTGGAGGGGAAGTACATGGGCTGCTCCTCACACACCCCTGTGGAGGGGCAGTGCATGAGATCTCCTTACACACCCCTGTGGAGGGGAAGTACATGGGCTGCTCCTCACACACCCCTGTGGAGGGGCAGTGCATGAGATCTCCTTACACACCCCTGTGGAGGGGCAGTGCATGAAATCTCCTTACACACCCCTGTGGAGGGGCAGTACATGAGATCTCCTTACACACCCCTGTGGAGGGGCAGTACATGAGATCTCCTTATACACCCCTGTGGAGGGGCAGTACATGGGCTGCTCCTCACACACCCCTGTGGAGGGGCAGTGCATGAAATCTCCTTACACACCCCTGTGGAGGGGCAGTACATGAGATCTCCTTACACACCCCTGTGGAGGGGCAGTGCATGAGATCTCCTTACACACCCCTGTGGAGGGGCAGTACATGAGATCTCCTTACACACCCCTGTGGAGGGGCAGTGCATGAGATCTCCTTACGCACCCCTGTGGAGGGGCAGTGCATGAGATCTCCTTACGCACCCCTGTGGAGGGGCAGTGCATGAGATCTCCTTACACACCCCTGTGGAGGGGCAGTACACAAGATCTCCTTACACACCCCTGTGGAGGGGCAGTGCATGAAATCTCCTTACACACCCCTGTGGAGGGGCAGTGCATGAGATCTCCTTACACACCCCTGTGGAGGGGCAGTGCATGAGATCTCCTTACACACCCCTGTGGAGGGGCAGTGCATGAGATCTCCTTACACACCCCTGTGGAGGGGCAGTACACAAGATCTCCTTACACACCCCTGTGGAGGGGCAGTACATGGGCTGATCCTTACATACCCCTATTGTCGGGCAGTAAACGGGCTACTCCTTACACACCCCTGTGGAGGGACAGTACTTTCCTCTTTGTTAGAAACTAATACCAAAGAAGAAGCAACTTAAGTGGGGCAGGGGTTCTTTTGATCCACCATTTGGAATTTGTTTAAAGAGCTGGCAAGTTTCCAAAGTGTACACGCATCTTCCCAAGGCAGCCAGCAAAGCGCCTTTCACTAATCTTCAGATTTACTGACTTGTAAATGTCCAGGAACCCTACAGAACAGAGATGTCTTTCTTAGACACACGAGCAAGGAGAGCTTTGAGTCAGCAAGAGATCACTAGGCAATAACACAAAAATCTGAAAGATGAAACATTTAAACATGTAAGGGGAAGTTTTCAAACTTAATCTTAATTTGGGCAATTCAAATTGAAATGATACTCCTTTTTGGCTAAACTAATTAGCAGGGAATTTTAAATGCTAATGAAGAAAAGATCCGGTGTAAAGCAGATATTCTCAGACATTGAACTTGGTGGACAGACTGTGACAGCCTCCTGGGAAGACATCAGTTTGGTGATTGAAGTACGTGCTGCTTGATGAAAGACAAGATTTTGGAAGCTCTAAGATCTGCATATCAAAACAAGGTTGTGTCTCAACATGTTCGTCAAAGCGCTTATTAGAATAATAAAATATTAAGAAAACTCCACCAGTATTCAAATAGGAGGAAACAGAATTATCATAACTTTTACCTATAATAAGATGTTTATGATACCAGACGACAAAGGAACAGGAGGCCCAGGATTGTGTGTGTGTGTGTGTGTGTGTGTGTGTGTGTGTGTGTGTGACCTCAGAGCCTGGCAGAACTTTGAGTCTGAGTGTTCTGATAGCAATCAGGAGCTCTGAAGGAAGGAGGCCTGAGGGTCGGGTGACCTGGCTTAGTCTGGAGTAATGGTCCAACAGAGGAATCCAAGCTGAGCCCCATAGGTCATTAGGGACTGCATCTTGTCCTCTTCAGTGCTGAGACATGAATGGAGAAATGAATTTGAGAGAAGCAAGGGATGTGGTCTCATCTGTGCTTTGGGAAAGTTGCCCTAATTTCACGCCACCCCCCCCTCCGCTTCCCAAAAGCTACATGCAAAGGGGCCAGGGTAGGGATAGAGATATGGCATTAGTGAGAGGAGCCCCGTAAATCTGGTAAAGACCTGTGGAGTACTGTGAAAGGGAGGACTGGACTTGGAGGCTGGATCCCTGTTGGGGGGCCTGCATCCTGGAGCAGCAAGGAGTTTGCGCCAGGAAGAAAGCAATGGGTCGGCCAGGGCCGAGGGAGGGGAAAGACATGACAACAGGGCACTGAAGCCAGTCAGCCTCTCTGAAGGCCCTGGGCTCGCTGTAGATGGACCCCAGTCCTCCTGTGGCCCAGCAGGCTGACACTTCGACTTGCTCCCTCTGTCTTACTTCCACAGTAAAATCTTTGTCTCCGTTGGGAAGTAAAAGCTGAAGGAGGCCCAGTGACAGTGATGGGGAGGTGGGGATGAGGTGGGGCTTTTCACATGGCCGCTTGATTGGTTCAGGTGTCAGTAGTGTTGAGAAGACAGCCCAGCACTACAGTCAGCAGCCCCAGTAGTTCTCTGTGCCCCCAGCACCCCTCCTTCCTTGATTACATTGCTGAAAAGCTAGAGCTGAAGATTAGGGAGAACATATGCTTTAAAGTAAAGAATGAGGAAGAGAGAATGTGGTATTTTTACAATGCTTAGGTGTCTTTACAATGGCTTTTTATATGGTCCTGTGGTTGGAGGTTTGAATGATTGACATGCCCCCCACCCCATGGACTCATATTTGAATGCTCAGTCCCCAGTTGGTAGAACTGTTTGGGAAGGATTAGGAGGTGTGGCCTTGTTGGAGGAGGTGTGCCACTGGGGAGGGGGGCTTTGAGGTATAAATTGTCCACATCATCTGAGTTAGCTCTCTCTCTTTCTCTGCCTTGTACTTGTGGATTAGGTGCAAGCTCTCAGCTATTTCTTCGGTGTCATGCCTGTGTGTCTGCCTGCTGCCATGCTCCCCACCATGGACTCTAATCCTCTGGAATGGTAAGCCCCAAGTTAAATGCTTGTTTGTTTTGTTTTGTTTTAATAATTTGCCTTGATCATGATGTTTTGTCACAATAATAGAAAAGTAATTAGGACACTGTGGCTTTTAAAACTACATTCCCCAAGGCTATAATTTACAACAAAGTATAAAGCTTGAAATTTAAGTATGGTTTAAAAAGAAATTAAAAAATACATGATCTGAGAGTTGGAGAGATGGCACAGTGGTTAAGAGGTCTCACTGATCTTTCAGAGAACCTGAGTTCTGGTCCCAGTAGCTACTGCAGGCTCATAACCGTCTGCAACACTAACTCCACATGATCCAGTGCTCTCTTCTGACCTCCACAGGCACCTGAACTCATATCCCCATGAGATGATGCAGCCTCACAGACTTCTCTAGCCAGGACTTGAGACAAGCCCTGCACTTTCCCATTACACAGAGACTGGACAACACATGATAGAGCCAGCTCTCCCAGGACTGGACAATTACCCCAAATTTTTCTTTTCAGGGTCCCCTAAAGATGCCATCACCCCCAAACGTCAGGAAGTAAATTTAAGAACATGATGCCCACATTTCCAAGAGGTGGGGTGGGTTGTTTTGGTCTTTCAATGGGTTATGGACATTTGTCATAATTTAGGGTGGTTGGTTACAAATTGTTATGTAATTGTCAGGAAAAAAGCTGAACAAAGGAGTTTAGATTCTGGGTTCTTGTTTTGAAAAAGAAAAAAAAAAGAGAAAAAGGGAATAGAGAAATGATAGGGTGAAGGGTAGATTATTAAATCTACTCTGAAAAGAAAAAGGTGGATATAGAAATAGAATAAAAAGGTAGATTATTGAATCTACTTTTAAAAAGCAACTACTAGTTTTAAATATTTTATGTTGATATGGATCTTTGTATGCTGATACAAATTTGAGATTATTTTTGTTAGAACATACTGTATATACATTTCTAATCTTGTTCAAGGTATTGTAGCTATATATCTCACTTGACAATGTAATACAAATTGCTAGTCCTTGAAAGTTATTATTACAAACCAATTAGGATATAAAGAAATGCAAGTTACTAGTTAGTCATTACAATCAAACTTGTATTCATATTAGGTATGTTTTCAAGGTCAAACAGACATATTTTAGATAGGTTGTTTTAAATCACTTCAGAGATCTACAGCATATGGCATTTAAGATGCTTAATAACATAAGTTCTTTTTTTTTATGGCAATGAGAGATGTCTGCTCCTGACAACACCAATATACTTCAGAGAATATGATGGGCATCAAAGAAACTCCATATGAAGTTTACTTTCTTTGTGGAAAAAGTTACCCACTAGGCAATAAAGTGCCCTTGCCTCAACTGCTGACAGCATACTGTCCAAAATGGACCATTAAAACACAAAATAAAGGACTACTAAAATTTTGCCAAAACAAGGTAGGTAAGACAACCGAAAATCCTGCTTCACAGATAAGTCTGTCAGATATGCTAGGCCTGTAGGCCAAAGATGGATGACCCAACATTGCAAAGGAAACTTGGGTGACTGTCCAGGTAGCCAGCTGTCTCTGTCATTTTTCACATTTTTTTGGAAGTTGCTTGCTTGCACTTCCTGCTTACTCAGGTAATGTTATTTCCTTCTCATCACTGATGGAGTTGAAGACTAGATAGTTATAGTTTTCCTTGTTACCAGACTCAGAAAAGAAACTCACTAAAGAGGTGTAAAGTATATAAAGTTGAGAGACATCAAAAGATAGTTTTCAGTTGGTAATACAATTTAGAGTAGAAAGTAAATTAGGTACAACATTTTGGACTCACCAAAATAGGATAAATAATGGAGTATTTTCTCTGAATTTGTCAAATGTTAATGGACTAGACATTATTGGTGTAATTATTGCCTATATATTGTATATAGTTATTGCACTTATTAGTTTTTTATATTAGTTATAACCTTTTTTATTTTAGACAAAAAAGGGAAAATGTGGTGATATTTTGTGTATGCTCTAACAAATAAAGCTTGCCTGAAGATCAAAGGGTAAAGGCAGCCACTAGTTAGCCATAGAGACCAGGCTGTGGTGTCACACACCTTTAATCCCAGCACTTAGGATCTCATGCCCTTGCTCCCAGTACTTAGAAGGCACATGCCTTGAATCTCAGCACTAGGGAGGAGGAAACAGGAAGTGATATGGCTGGGTGGAGAAAGGAATATAAGGCAAGAGGAAACAGGAGCTCAGCTCTTTCAGGCTGAGGAGTGTCGAGGTAAGAGGTGGTGGCTGTGGCTTGCTCTTTTGTCTCTCTGATCTTTCAGCGTTTACCCCTATATCTGACTCCAGGTTTTTATTTTTAAGATCAATTAGAATTTGTGGTATATAGTCTCTCTCTCTCTCTCTCTCTCTCATTCACACACACATATTCATATACATAATTCACAATACTGTAGCAAATATATATATATAGATATATATATATATATATATATATATATATATATATATAGATATGAGCTGGGATTTTTTATTTTGTTTTTTGTCTTAATGAATTGCCTTTGGTAAATGAAATTGTGAGAGGCCCTTAGTAGGTGCATTTCCTAGATTTGGGGATGAGAAAGTAATGCCTGAGAGCTTGGATTCTCACAGCCCTAATAATGAAGGCTCAGCCACCCATTCTCAATAGGCTAATTAAAGAGTCAGGTACAGTGAAGAGCAGAACAAGGAGATTTATTCAATGTGGCTCCATTGTCGAAGAGGAACAAGAGACCCAGTGATGCCCTAAATATATTATATAAATATAAACCTGACCAGAGGCTTAGGTTTAGAGGCCAAGAGGTATGCATAACTAATCATTCTGGGTCAGAGAGGTCAGACACTGGTTCCCCACGGTGAACTTTGGTGGAATCATAATTCAGGCTTGTTCTTGGGACTTTATGAGAAGAGGGCAGATATTGTTTATATCTCCCCGGGTGTGGAATTTTCACAATAACCTACTGGGAGAACACTGGTCCAGATCCAGAAACAGAGGAGGGAACATGAAAAGAGGGCACACCAAAGGCATGGTTAGTCTACATTCACCTACTGGCACCTGGCCTCAGGAAACCCCAGGATCCCTCCTTTAGGATTTACAGGTGTAGTCTTGAACAGGTTATTTTAATTGTCATGTTTTTTCCCTAACAGCAAAGTATTGCAAACTTAACTGTGCTGCAGTAGTAACGCTAAGTAAATGATGGTTTCCTAAATACAGTGTGACCGCCTCAGCGTTCACTAAGCAGAACGGGAGACTGTAGGATAAATGTAATGATCTCCCCCGTGTTTGAAGCAATAGAATGGTTGATACTGATAAGGCAGGAGAAACAACCTCTGCTTATATTTAAGGTGATGTAGAAACTGCAGAGGAAGAGTTCTAATTTAAAAAATGTAAAGCTCTTAGCTCTAAGCAAGACACGGTGTTGCCCGTGTTTAATTTCTGGAGAGGGAGCCTAGACACTAAAAAAGTGGTTTTTTTACAGATCTCCTTGCTTGTGTTCCCTGGAGCAGAAAAGCTAAGCCGCTCTGTCCCGCCCACCGGAGGCGGGTCCCCGCCCACCAGCCCCGCCCCGTCCGTCTTCCTGACCTCGCCTAAGGCGGGACTCCAGCCTCGCCGGCGAACCTCGCATCTTGGTCCCGCCTTCCTATCCGGCTCCGCCCCACCCGCCCTTCCGCCACCTGGCCTCCACCTCCGGCTCCGCCCCCTCCTATGTCACCCTTCCCATTGGTCTCTGGCTGCGCCGTCTGGTCCAATCGCAGCACTTAGCGCCAGAATTTGAACCGCCGTTTTCGTTTGAATTGGGCGGGCGCGGCGGGCAGCCTTGGCGCGGCAGGCACTCTGCGACGCGGGCGGCGGGCGGCGGGCGGCGGGCGGCGGGCGGCGGGCGGCGGGCGGCGGGCATCTGGGACGCGGGCGGCGGGCGTGCGGGTCGGGGCGGAGCAAAGGCCGCGGGCAGCCGTGGTCAGATCGCCGCGGCCGAGGAGCCGACGGCTCTGACGCGGACTGGACCGGGTGAGCGGCGGCCAAGGCTGACCAGCGCTGACTGGATCGGCGGAGGAGGGGGCACGGCGAGCTTCACCGGGAGGCCACTCCGCCCTCGGCCGCAGTCTGACGGCCGGGCGGACCATGGCGTCCTCGGCTCGCCTGGTCACCATCAAGCGGAGCGGCGACGACGGCGCGCACTTCCCGCTGAGCCTCAGCTCCTGCCTGTTCGGAAGGTGAGCGCGCGGAGGGACCTGGGTGACCCCGGGCCGTGGCCCTGCCGCCCTGTGCGCTTGGCGGGGCTGCCCCGGTAAGACGTTCGGAAGTCATGCTCCGGTACTGGGAGCTTCCCAGACGGAACCGGGGTTCTACCCTCGGTAGGCGCCAAGCTGACTTCAGTGTCGCGCCGCTCCTGCACGGTGGCTCCAGATGTTCTGGAAACATGGAGATAGGAGAGCCCTGTCGGGGTGCTCTAGGAGAAGTCGCCCCTTCTCTTCCTGCGTGGGTCGGATAATAACTCTCCTGCCTGAGGCCTTCCGGGCGGTTGCTTGTCGTTGCCGCTTTTGCCCTGTTAGACCCTTATGGCCCTTTCTGCCGATTTCAAAATGTTACCCGAGAAGGTGCTTTTAAAGAAAGCTCGTCTCTTTCCTAACACCATGCAGGGTGGTGACTGGTTTTTAGATTTTTGTTTGTCTGTTTCCCAATAGACTAAGCTCGAAGGCACGGGCTGCCTTGTTAATGATTACTGCCCCCCCCCCCCCAGCGTCCCATATGGTGCCTGATACTAAAGATCTCAGTCAGTGTGTGTGACATAGGGTGAGCGAGCGTCCAGCAGGAAGAGGAAGATTCGGATTTGGGGGTCAGTCGAGGATGGTAGTTCTCAGGGAGACATTCGGCAGAGTCTGGTGACATGTCACCCTGGGAGAGGTGTCTGTAGCTAGCTAGTATCGCTGAGTGAGCAGAGAGACGTGGTGTGTTTGACAGAGTACAGGGCGTTGCGGAATTCTCTGGTCCAGAATGTCTGTGGCATTTAGGTTAAGAAGTATGGACGGTAGTGATCTTTTCTCCCCAGTAAAACGGGGTTCTAAGATAGTCTCTGTCTGGTGTGATACCCACAGCCTACATTTTCTTGAGAGTAAGGATGCTGTCACTTTCCGTAACTTTTTGTTGTTGTTCAAAAGAAAAAATATTCTTGTCACAAATGTCATTCATTTTCATTATTCTGCAATATTAATTTAATATACTTCTTGCAAGTTTCAAAAAAGTTGAAAACAATTCATGTTTGGTTGTGTGGTGTTTTTAGGAAGTGATATGCTTAAACAGCTGAGCAGCAATTCTCAACCTGTGGTTGTGACCCCCACCCAAAAGACGATCAGAAAACACAGATATTTACATTATGATTCATAACAGTAGCAAAATTAGTTATGGAGTAGCAGCGAAAATAGTTTTATGGTTGCGGGGGTCACCACAACATGAGGAACTGTATTAAAGTGTTACAAGATTAGGAAGGTTGAGAACTATTGCTCTCGAGGTTCACAGGAAAACAGACAGTATGCATTTTCAGGCCTTTAAAGTTCAGAATGGATGCTATCGGTGAAACTCCTGGTTTGTGGAGGGGTTTGGAACTGTCCTTTCTGTGCTGTACTACCACAATGCTCGTTTTCTAGAAAGACAATTCTAAACTAGATACTGTTTTTCATTGCCTGGTGGATGAGTGTAATGTGAGGATATCTGAATCTGTCAACATGCTGTGGTCTTGAAACAATAGTGAAAAACTCACAAGGATATACTGTGTGCCACATATGCAAGTGACACATACCACTCTAACTAAATAGCATCATGGGTGTTGGTATAGACCTGTGTGTGAAGAAACTGAGGCACTGATTACCTACAGCACATTTTATGCTAGTAGCTTTCTGTGTCCTTAAATACTTATATTGTTGTAAACACATTAATTATAAAGTTCTCCTAAACTGATAATAAAGTACTCCATTATTTGTGTCATGTTTTTTCTTGCTTTTGGTTGTTTGAGATAGGGTTTCTATGTGTAGCCCTGGCTGTCCTGGAACTAGCTCTGTAGACTAGGTTGTCCTTGAACTCACAGAGATCCTCCTGCTTCTATCTCCCTAGTGCTTTAATCTCCCTAGAGATTAAAGGTGTGCGCCACCACTGTTTGGCTATAGTATAGCTATTTATATGAAAGGTAATTGATTATGTGTTCTAGTGCTTTTTAATATAATTGTTCTGAAGTACTAGAAGTTTTAATAATTCATGGCTTCTTAGGCAGTACTGTGTTATTGTGTCATTAAAGTCTATAAGTGTATTTATTACTCAAGCTCTGTTTGTTTAAATTTGAGGTTGTTTTTTTAAAGTTGCACAAAGTTGCACACCCTCATAAAAACCCTTACCATTTTTTTTATTATTATTAAGGAGTATTGAATGTGACATTCGTATCCAACTGCCTGTAGTGTCAAAAAAACATTGCAAAATTGAAGTCAATGGGCAAGAGGTAAGTGGGTTTTGGAAATCAACTTTTAAAGCTTTTGAATTTGATTTTAAGCAAATCCTTAGTATTTTCCTCTCCTCTCCTCTCCACTCGTAGGCAATATTGTATAATTTCAGTTCCACAAATCCAACGCAAGTGAATGGGGCTACTATAGATGAGCCTGTGCCGCTGAAACATGGAGATATAATAACAATCATTGACCGATCTTTTAGGTAGGCCAAAACTAATTCTAAATACTGTGCTCTCTTTAACCATGAAGTAGTACCACAGTTCAGCTGTGATCTTTTGGTGTTGATGGGTGTTGGAAGGGGTGAGTGTGTGCCTGTGTGTGCATACAGGTGCTTGCACCTGTGCCTATGGAGAATAAAGGACAACCTCAGGTGTGGTCCTCAGGATATGGGTCACTCCTTTTTTTTAACTGGCCTGAGATTCACCAAGTAGGCCAGACTGGTTAGACAGCCAAGCCCAAGGGCCCTCCTGTTTTTGCTTTCCCAGTGTTGATGGCACATCTTCAAATTCCCAGCTCTTAAAGAACAGTTATGTTAAACTGAGGCAAATGGGCTGGGTCCTAACCCATGACTGGTGTCTTTATAATAAGAAAAGATTAGCACACAGAGATCCCAGGGGAGCAAGTGCACAGAGGTGAAAGAGGAAGCAGAAAGAGGGCTGCTGCTCAAGGAGGCCCAGAGGAAGCCATCCTGCAGACACCTTGGACTTGGACTTCTAGGCAGAACCGTGAGCAGCACGTTTTTGTCACTTAAGGCACTCTGTGTTGTAATTATAGCAGTCCTAGCAGACTAATACACTACCACCAAGTCACAAGGGAAATTTCTACAAGTTTGTTTTGTGCTGTCTTTAATCACTACTTCTTTCTCTTACTAAGCCACCATGGTTGCTGTAAGAGAGGAGTATCTTAGGGGTGTTGTTACCTGTTGGTGGGCCTCTAAACACTACAGTTAGCATAAAACTCTGTGTTTGTGCCTGACTGATGCTCTTGTGTGTGTGATTTCTAGCATGTTGGGTGCCTTTGGCTTGTTTCTTCTCACAGTATAGGTATTTCATTAACATTCACAATGTACACAGTAATATGTAAGAGTATTCACAATTTATTCTTGATGGGCATTTGAGTGATTTCCACTTGAAATTTGTCAAGACTTTCTTTGTGATCAAATGTCCCCTCATTTCCTGTATTTGAAAATGGTATTCTGCAACTACTAAATGTACCGTTCTAACTGTAGATCTGTTAAATTCTCTATTATTAGTAATTATTTTATTATTTCCCTGATTAGTAGTTTGAGATGTATTAAAATCACCCACTGAGGACTTGTTTATTTTTCTTTAATTAATTTCTTTATCACTTTCTGTTTTATATTTTTGATGCTACACCCGGGCATATGGTTTGTGGACTCCTGGACATAATTCTAAATTATGCACAGAATTCTTTGTCATTTTAAATATCTCCTACTTTTAGTCACATCTTTTGCCTTAGTGATTCCTTTGGATGATAAATATAAATATACTCAGTTCCTTTTGATTAGTGCTCACATAGCACAACTTTTCTACCCCCTTAATTTCAGCTATAATTCTTATGGCTTTTGTTGTCTCTGGGAACCTGCTGTTGAGTGACTTGTCTTTAAATAGACTATTTTCTTAGATCCAATATCTTGATGGATTTACCCTTAAGTCCTTAAAAACATCCTTAGGCATTACTTTCTCATCCCCAAATCTAAAAAATGCACCTACTAAGGGCATCTCACAATTTTATTTACAAAAGGCAATTCATTAAGACAAAAAAAAAAAAACCAAAATAAAGTCCCAGCTCTCATATATATATGCTACATTATTGCGAATTATGTATATGAATATGTGTGAATGAGAGAGAAACTATATAGCAAATTGTTCTCTATGAATAATTTGAAGGGACATTTTTATTGACTAGACTCTTTAAAAGAGGCTTGATTCAATACTATGATAGCTTGGAGGAAGGTTCCAGATGCTAGCTGTCTTTAGATCTTCCATAGACAGCATCTAAATTCAAATTAGGCTACTTCACTAAGGTACCAAAGTTTCATTGTATACAGTAAAGGATTTCAGCTGTGAATTGACCACCAAGATCTGTCATGATTCTAGTGCCATCTTCCTAAGATGTGCCTTTCCTCCAGAGATACTGAAAAATTAGGGATCAGAATTCTAGAATGTAGCTTTGTAGTTAGTTTTCCATTTAAGTTTTTAATATAAAACCTTTTTCCTAACCAATTTCTTTGTGTAAGGTAATATTATGAACAAAGCCTAAAGTTTGTTCCAGGGTGTATACCTATAACCTATGAATCTGGAGGTTCAAATCCTATACCTGATTCTCTGTGTACTGTAGGTATGAAAATGGAAATCATGAGGATGGAAGCAGCTCAGTGGGATGTCCAGGAAAATCACCTGCACAGGTGAGGGGAAGGAAATACTCAGGTTTGACTGAGTCTTTATCATGATGGGAACTCATTCATATGTTTTAACAAGTGATTTGTCACTTTTAAATTGGTGGCCAAGAATGGCTTTCTGATTATAGCAGAAATATATAAGTAACACAATAAGGAAATAAGTTGACCATGAACATAGTAAAAATAACTAAAACCCTATTTCTTTTTGCTATTCAAAAACAGAGTGCTAACTTGGTCTTACACTTTACTAGACTGTGTTGTGATCTTACAAGGTTAGAATAAGAATAGTCTGAATACATAGAAATTGAATGAAAAAAAAAGATATATAAAAAAAGAATATGACTGCTTCTAGGTATGGTCAAGGAGGGAGGTTTATTGTAGATTTGAGAGCATAGGCAGAGACAGAGACATCTGGGACAGTCCAGAGTGAACATGGCCCAGAGCAGGGCCATATGAGAAGTGGGGTCAGGGGAGAAGAGTCTCCTACCAAAGAGGGGCGGCTTGGGCCAAGAGACTGGCATAGCTAAAATGGTTGAGTTATATAAGGGCCAGAGGAGCTTGAGGAGGGCATTTGAGCCCCTGAGCTAGAGAAGTTTAGGGTAGTGGATGGGGTATGCCAGCCAGGAGGACCCTATAATAGGTAGAGAGTAAGGAATGCTGGGAGAACCTGATGGCCAGCATCCACTTTGATGGGCACCTCAGTTAGCCATTTGTCCCAGGTTTGAGACCTAACAGAAGTAAAAGAGACATTTCATGAGTCATTTTGTCTCCTACTCATTGTGGCTGTCCATCTCTGTGTGTCTAAAATAATTACATTGTGAAAACTGAGTTCTGAATAAGCTTCCTAGTTTAGAAGAAAGTGAGTCTAGTGCTTGTCATGTGAAGGAATTCTGCCACTTGAGAATATCAGCAAGATAACTGCCACTGCTATCATTTACTAAAGCACAATTGTGGACACGTGATTAGAGGCTTAGTGGGACTCAGTAACGTTAGGGTGAATCTTGAGAATCTCTGTCTCCCCTTTTAGAATGCTAGTCAAACTGCTACCATGAATTAGCTGCAGTTCCTTGGATTAGGAGCCTTAGAGTTTGCCTGCATTTAGCAACAGACTCTTTTCCTTCAAGATCTCTGTCATGTTAAATGCTGCTTCTTTCTTAGAAGAGCCCAATACTCATCAACCCATGGTGGAAGCTATTTTTGAGGTATCCCACCACACACCCGCCACCTTTCAACTTGTTAATAAGTGTAAGAAAATAAAATTATTGGTAATTATAGATCTATGGGATAGACAAGTACCACTCAATGGTTGATGAACTATTTGTCTGTTTACTAGTCTGTTAAGTGTTAAAATTCAATACATATAAATCATAGTAATATATTAGGGATTTCATGCCTGTTTAATGTAATCGTTAAAATTACAGGATTTGGAAGATAGCTCTGTGTAAAATGCTTTTTCTGGGAACATATATATCTGAGGTTTGATAACCTAGAACCTTTGTATAAAAAAAAAAATGCATGTCTACCATTTACCTGTAATCCCCATCACTGAGAAAGCAGAGATAGGAGGATTCCTGGTGTTGGGTGGCCAGCTAGTCTAGCTAAATTGTTGAGGTTCTAGGTTTAGTTTGTATTCTGTCCCAAGAAATAATATAGTGAGCAGTTGAGAAAAACACCCAATATCAATTCAACTCTGTTCATAGCATACACAAACATATATTCTTCACCTCCAAAACTATTCCATACTGCAGAATGTGTAGGGACTGTCTATTCATTTAGGAAGAGGATTAGATTTGCTATTCAGGCTCTGAAGTTGTAATACCCATGGATGTGCTGCTCTTCTGTGTGCCTTAACTTCCTGATTCTTGATACACAACGGATACCTGCTAGGGATAAGAGCACAGATACCAGTGGAACTGCAGTTTAGCACATCCTGAGTGCATTTCTGCTGAAACTTACCGTGTCTATAGTTTTATGCCTGTCGTGACTTAACAGATGGAGGAACTTTAATTTTTAACTTTGTTTCTTCTTTCATGTGATTTTGTAAGACAAAGAAGTTCTGGAAAATTTACTGGGAGGCTGGTAGGGGAGAAGTGGCTTACAGGTTAAGAGTTTTCTCTGCTCTTCCAGAAGACCCCAGTTCAGTGTCTGGCCTCCACATTGGGCAACTCACAACCACCTGTAACTCCAGCTATTATAGGGTCCAATATTCTGTTCTGGCCTCCACATGTACCCATACATACACATAAATATAAAAATAAACCTTAAAAAAAGAAGCTCTTAAGTCAGCTAAGAAATGCTTAGGTCATGGCCACTAACTTTCAAGTCACTTGCATCTGTTTCTCAAGTCTCTGAATATCATAAAGAAGAAGCATCTTGGCAAAAAATAAAATTAATGAATATTTTCATTGTTTCACAATGACCACACTAAGAAAGGCACTTAAATTCCTCTAATTTTTCCAATTTGTAGGAACCAGCATGGCGAGCTTCGAGAGCTAACTTCTCTGTTGACCCTGGTTGGTATTGGTTGGGTTCTGTTCTGGGACTGTTAGCATAAGACTACTATGACAGTGGCCAGGGTGGGATCATGGGTACACAGGCATGAAATTTCTGGTCTTCCAAACTATTAAGATAAGCCTGGTGCCATTTAACATGCCAAACTAGAGCAGAGAGCTGGGTAACTTCTTCCCTAGTGCTTGCTGTTTTTAGTGTCCATTTAATCTTAAGTTGTCTGGTGGGATATGTTAGCATCACTGGTTATTCAAAGCTAATGTATTTATCTGGATGGAAACAGCATTATAAGACAAGTGTAAGGAATTAAGTAATTTGTGGACTAAATGAAAAGCTACGTTATAAGGCAATTTAAAATAAGGTTCCAAAAATGTTAGTCATTGAGAAAATGTTGAATTTCTGTTTCTTATTTCATATTTATTGCCAAGATGGGAAAGGTCAAGATGCCAAAGCTTCAAAAACCATTGCTTCAAGAAGATCTTTGGTTCATGCCAAGAGGCTCTCTGGAGACAGTTTGGTCTCAGATGGCTCAAAGGACAGTGTTACCCAAGATCCATCCAATATGTGTTCTTCAGGGCATGTAGAACAGCACAGTGGCAGAAGCATAGGAGAGCTCACATCTGGTGCTCTTTTGAAGAAGTCCAGGGCTACAGGGAGTAGTTACAGGGAACTGAAGTCTCCTACACAGAGCCTTAACAACAGCAAGAAAAATGACTCTCCCTTTGAGAAACTTTATCAGTCGATGAAGGAAGAGTTGGATATAAAGTCACAGAAACAGTCTCGTAGAAAGTCAGAACCACAACCTGAATGTGCAGCAGGCAAAGATACATGGGAAACAAAGCTATTGGTGTCATGCAAGTCAAGACCAAAATCCAGTGGAAGCACGCCTGGGACTGCAGCCTCTTCACCCAAAGTAGACAAGATCGGGGCTGAGAAACAGAGCAATGGTGTGGGGCCTGTTGAGACTTCCACAGAGGCTCCGAGCTCCAGCTTTCCTCTCTCTGAGGCAGCTAAGATGAAGACCCCTATGCGAAATCCGCAGCTGCTTAAGAATGAAGACTTGCATGTTACTGGCAGAAGAGAGTCTGTGAATCTGGGTGAAAGTGAAGGTGCCAAGGCAGGTCATAGGATAGTCACTCCTAGGAAGCTGGGAACTAGAAACCAAACTTCAGTGAAAGTTGAATATGCTGCCAGCCCTGCTGATACACCAGAGAATCTCTCTTCCAAAAAGAGGAGGAGTATTCCTGCAAAGGAAGAAGTGCTGTCTGCAGAAACACAAAACTGGTTCTCTTCAACTCAACACCTTTCTCCAAGTGAAAAGAGAACTCTGAAGGATTCCTTCAGCAAGCCTGAGAAATTGGCCACTGCAGCTGAGCAGATTTGCTCTGGGCTACCTGGTCTTAGTTCTGTTGATATCGGCAACTTTGGTGACTCCATTAGTAAGTTGTTTAACTGTAGATTTACTTTCCCTAATAGGTTAATATCTACCCTATGTATTATGAGCTAACAAGGTGTTCATTCAGTGTATGGGTACAGAAGACTTTGGCTTTTTTAAGGAGTAATAACAAAGGAAGTGTAGCTAGTTTAGGAGGGAACCACATCACAGGAATGACTTCAGGAAAAAATGTGATTTTCTTTTACAATGATAATAGCTTTTCACTTACCGCCTGGTTCTGAATACCAGTTGTATTTTGTGAGGTTGGTCCTTGGGAATAAACCATGGACAGTCCTTTGAGCATCACTGAACATAGTGACCCTTGGGAGTTCACACTCTTTTCTCAGTCTCTTATAAGCACTTTATTATAGACACTGGAATGGACTCAGGTTTCTACACCAGCAAATTTCTATGTGTTTCCCAGCATTAACATTTTGTTTTTAAATTTTTATTACATTTACTTATTTGTACATATGGAGGAAAGGGAATGTTGTTGTTTTTTTGGCTCTTGGGGGTCCTACCACCCAGCTCCCAAATAAATCACACACAGAGGCTTATACTTAATTATGAATGCCTGGCCTTAGCTTGACTTAGTTTCTAGCCAGCTTTCCTTATCTTAAATTATCCTGTCTACCTTTTGCTTGTTACCTAACTTTGGTAAATCTCACTTTTACTCTCTGGCTTGCTGTGTAGCTGGGTGGCTGGTCCCTGGAGTCCTCTTTCTCCTCTGGCTCCTAGATCTTAGTTCTCTCATCCCAGTTTTCTTTTATATATACTCCCCACCTATCCTTTCTCCTGCCTTGCTATCGGCCAGTTCTGTATAAAAACATCAGGTGTTTTACACAGGCACAATAACACAGCTTCACAATGTAGCTGGAGGTTTTCCTGTGTCCTGCCCAGTCCTGCAGCCACTCAGACCCAAATAAACACACAGAGGCTTATATCAATTATGAATCACATGGTTATGGCCTATGGCTCAATTTTCTTGCTAGCTAACTTTTATAACTAAACTCAGCCCATTTCTATTAATCTATATGTCACCACATGTTCCATGGCTTTACCTGTGTGCCATTACATGCTGCTCCCTGGACGGCAGGCTGGCATCTCTGCCTCTCCTTTTTCTTCTATCCTGGATTTTCCTGCCTGTCTCCATCCTGCCCTGCCATGGGCCAATGCAGCTTTATTTATCTACCAATCAGAGCAACACATATTCATAGCATACTGAAAGACATCCCACATCACTTCCCCTTTTCTGTCTAAATAAAAAGGAAGGTTTTTAACTTTAACCTAATAAAATTACATATAACAAAACAGTTATCAAGCAAGAATACAGTTACAATATCTAATCTATTAATATTTGGCAAATTCAAAGCAAATATTCTATTTATCCTATATTTGTGAGATATAACTTATCTTTTATCATAACCAAGGAAAATTATAACTATTTGGTCTTCAACTACATCAAAGATCCCAGAAGGAAATAATATTGCCTAAGTAAACAGGAAGTACATTGTAAGTAACTTCCAAAAATTCTGGAAATGACAGTGGCAGCTGCCTGCCTGGACAGTCATTCAAAATTCCTCTGTAACATTGGGGCATCCATCTTTAGCCAATAGGCCTAGAGTTTTTTTGTTGCTTCTTCATGTGTCCTGTAGAATATTTGACAGTCTCCTCTGTGAAGCAGGAACCTGAAGAACTATTTTGCCTTGCAAAGTTCACTGGTCACCTTCCTATGGGTCCTGCATGTCCAGTTTATATAGCATATTATCAGCAGTCCAGTCAAGAGCAATTTCTTGCCCATATGGCTATTTTTGCAAAGAAGGTGGTAAACTCCATATCTTCACCCATCTTTTTCTGAAGTAAATCAGTGCTGCCAGGAGCATACATGTCTCACTGTCCAGAAAGTCTTAAGTTTTTAAAACATTTTAAATGCCATATTCTCTAGGTCTTTGAAGATTATATCTATGTACACCTAGAAAATTTAACTAACATGAGTATAAGTTTGACAATCATAGAAGAATAGTTATTAATCTGTATTTCTTAATTATCCATTACAATTTAAATGAGTTACATAAACAAAATCTTAAACGAGGGTAGAAATATACAGTATAACAAAATTAACTTTAAATTTATATTAATAAACTAAAATCCATAGCAATGTAACATTTTAAACAAGTTGTTGCTCTTTATCCTATCATATCTATATTCCCTTTTCTTCAGAAAGAGATTGCATTTACTGACAATATTTTGGGAATTTGGGCATAGCTTCTCATACTACTTCCTGCTGGTTGAGGGTGCTGGCAATCTTATGGGGATCCTGAGACAATTAAGAATTATGGTCAAGTCCTGACTGGAATAGTCTGTGGGTATGAATTGTCTGAGCCAGTTCCCTTGAAGCTGTTTTTGGATGTTGGATCTTCTGGGTCATGTATCAGAGACCTTTCAGGGGTTTTTGGCTGATCAAAACATTGGCCTGGAATCAATCCACAGGTTCTCATCTTCTGTGGAAACAACAACAGAACCTTTTTTCCAAAGCAACATATCCTTAGACACAAATTTTGAAATCAAGATACTTTAAAAATTATATATATATATATATATATATATATATTGGCTTAATCAAATATCTTTCTGCAGTTAAAAATCCCAAAGACAACACAGTCCAGATTCTCTGTGTAATAATCCATCTTTATGAACTATTTCTTTATATTTATATAACTGCATATATTCCTTTCTCTCTCTTTTCCAAGCCTATGTACATTTTTATACACATTGTAAACTGTTTAGAGGTTTATTCCATCTGAATGTGTCTTATTGTGAATTTATTGCTTTAAGCTGCATAGTGGTCAGGACTTAAGCTGCAGCCTTGGCTGCTAACTCTGCTCCCCTCAGCATCCCAGCATGGTGCTTGTAGGTTTACTGCCAGCTCTAGGAGCCATGTGCACAGCCAACTCTGGGAAGCAGTGGGACTATGTCTTCATCAAGGGGCGTGTAGCCCAGAAACTTTTTTTTTTTTTAATGTACTGGCAAAAGCTAATCCACCACACTGTGTGCTGTACAGCTTGGAGACGCCACTGTGTACAGTGGTGGAAATCAGCCATGCTGCTTAGCTTATGGTGGCTGGTGGCCAGCTCCATCTCACATCTGAGACGAGTCTCTACACTGTTACTGGCATGAGACTGTGAGATTAGGAAGCCTAGTGTGGCTCCATTTCTCTGCATTCAGAATCGTTAAGCTTTCTTAGATCTATGTGGATCAATGCCCAGCAGTGGGCACCAAATATAGCTATAAGTATTTCTGTGTCCTGCCCAGTCCTGTAGCCACTCGGACCCAAATAAACACACAGAAGGCTTATATCAATTACAAATCACATGGCTATGGCCTATGGCTCAATTTTCTTGCTAGCTAGCTCTTGTAACTAAACTCAGCTAGTTCTATTAATCTATATGTCACCACGTTATGGCTTTACCTGTGTTCCATTACATGCTGCTCCCTAAACGGTGGGATAGTGTCTCTGCCTCTCCTTTCACTTCTTCCTATCTCTCCTGCATTTTCCTGCCTGGCTCTATCCTGCCCTGCCATAGGCCAATGCAGCTTTATTTATCAACTAGTCAGAGCAACACATATTCACAGCATACAGAAAGACATCCCACATCATTACAGAGTTAAACATATGCAATATAAACAAAAGTAACACATCTTAAAATATTCTACTACAGGGGAATATAAGCATGTGCCATGGTGCTCATGTAGGAGTTTGAGGACAACTTGTAGGGGTCAGTTCTGTCTTTTCACCATGAGCCGTATTCGTCCCAGGGATTGACCCTAGGTCCTTAGGCTTGTCAGCGAAGCACCCTTACCTGCTGAGCCATCTCACCACCTACAGAAATCTTTCTCTTTATCTCTGTTACAAACATGAATTGACAACCCAAGACTGCATAGTAAGTAGCCTTGTAGTATCTTCCTACACACCTGTTTTATGCTGGCTTGTAGAAATCAAAGATTTCCAGACTCCAGTGCAACAACCTTTATACCAGGCAGAGTTTTTGCCCGTGGCCTTTGGTGTGACTATTCCTTGGTGACACTTGTACCCACCAGCCAGTGTTCCATTGAGCTTCATAATGGAGTGTCTGTCCTGGACAAGGGCTTTATGTGGTTGTTCATGACATTGTATAATGGGTTTGGGTTTCATGAACTGTTATAGGCACTACCTAGAGATTTTTCCTGCTTATATAGTTTACTCAGAAAGCCAGTCTCGGTCTGGCCCAAGTATATATGTCTCACTAAGTTTCTTCAGGCCATTGCTCAGGTTGTGACTCCTGATAGAAAGTGACACCTGCTGCAGATAACTTTCTGAAGCTATTTCACGTGCAATTTTCAGTTTTAAGGAAAACTCTAGTTCTGTCCAGTTGAAGTACATTGCATCTGGTTTCTCCTGAGGTCTTTTTGTCAATGCATTACTAATGATAGTTTGAATTAAATTCCAAGTCCTGGCATGGTGTTTACATTCTTCTTTCCGTGTTTGCATTCCTTACTTCAGACAAGAGTGAGGGAATATCTGTGAAGAGAAGACGTGTATCGTTTGGTGGTCATCTAAGACCTGAATTATTTGATGAGAACTTGCCTCCTAATACACCACTCAAAAGAGGAGAAACACCGACCAGGAGGAAGTCACTTGCCACTCACACTCCAGCTGTCCTGAAGAAAATCATCAAGGTAAGCTGGACAGTCAGAATTGTGTTTATACGTCATGGCTCACAGATAGTCCATGTTCCACCCAAAACCCAGGCAGAGGTAGAATGACAATTGAGATCTTATTTTTCTACCACTTATCTCATGCTCAGAAACAACCATATGGGTTCTGGGGTAGTTCTGGGAGGTGAGGTGGTATGCTGGGCACTTTCCCTTTGAAGAAGACCCTGATACACCCATAGGGCCATATAACTTCCTGGGGCACACTGACACCACTTAAAAGACTCTGAAGACAGCAGCATATGTAATCACAAGGATTGTTTTGTTCTTCTGGAAGTATAAGGGCATTGAGGTTGTAGGAAGGAAAATCTTTGGTAAAACATCTGTCTTCTGCACATTCAGCTCCTTAGACCTTTGGCCCTCTGTCACTATTTTGTTGCTCCTTAGTGTGGCTGCATAGCTCGATTTCCTAAAAAGGCTCTGGACAGCTTTATTCTGTTAGTACCAAAAAGACTGGTAGTCCTGTCTAACCCCTTCCTATCTGGTCCCATTTCCCAGAAGTGAGCAGCCACCTTCATGCAGACCCCAGAGATGATGTTAGCTGGGATGAAATCAGAGTGCCTTGTTTCACTAAGCAACGTCCCCATTTCTTTCCAAAAGAAATTCCTC
Organism: Onychomys torridus; assembly: GCF_903995425.1. NCBI lineage: Eukaryota > Metazoa > Chordata > Mammalia > Rodentia > Cricetidae > Onychomys > Onychomys torridus. The sequence continues at coordinate 113,485,965 of NC_050443.1, read as the reverse complement.
AGTTCAGAATTCCACTGATGCGTATGTCCCCTTCTGCTTAAATGAATGGGACAACTGACCCTTTTTTATTCTTAAAAGGCAGAATTGAAAAGCTACATGGTTTATTATAAAGATTTTTAATAATAGACACTACGGAGATGTTACCTCTTTGGTCAGGTTTCTCATAAACAACTCTGCCTTATCAGGAACGGCCTCAGTCACCAGGGAAACAAGAGTCTCCTGGAATATCTCCACCAAAGGCAAATGATCAAAGACGCAGATCAGGCAGGAGCTTGCCTGCTTCCAGTGACAGCAAATCCTTACATCAGACAGACACTCCCAAGAAAGCAGGCAGGAAGAGTAGCAACCTGCCTGCCAAGAGAACATCTATCAGCCGAAGTCAGCATGACATTTTACAGAAGATTTGCTCCAAAAGAAGGAGTGGTGCTTCTGAAGCCAACCTGATTGGTTAGTGTTGTCCTGGGCAAAATATTTCAAGCTCAATTTTCTTATGCTGAGTTTTGAAAAGTTTCACCATCTTTTCCTTTTGACAGTTGCAAAATCATGGGCAGATGTCGTAAAACTCGGCACAAAACAAACACAGACAAAAGTTGTAAAACATGTTCCTCAAAAGCAGATGAGCAAAAGACAAAGAAGACCCAATACTCCAAAGGTACAGTGCTCCAGCCACGCACTGCTTTTGTTCTTGATTGCCACAAACATATGTTGTTCAAGCTATGATATTTTGTATGTCTTGGCTTTTGTCTACAGAAACCTACAAGCAACCTTCACAATCAATTTAGCACAGGCCATGCAAACTCTCCCTGTACCATTGTAATAGGGAGAGCTCAGATTGAAAAAGTAAGCATGCCTGCTAGGCCCTACAAAATGCTGAACAACTTAATGTTAAACCGAAAAATGGACTTCAATGAAGATTTGTCAGGTAAATGCAGCCTGAATTCCTGTAGTCACAACCTTCTTGGTTCTTCTGTTTGTGACTTTCTTGGTGTTTGTTAGCTCCACCCCACCCCTTACAACCACTTTAGAACCCCAGCTGGGAGCTCATTGGCAGTGAGTGTGACTACAGAATAAGCAATCAGCCAGCTTTCTGGCATCATAATATTCAAAGATGAAATTGCCTGAAAGTAGAGAACAGGTCTCTGACAATTTGGGGGATCTGGGTCCTACAGAAATCAGGGATAGAAATCTCAAGTGTGTACCCTCTGGTGAGCTGTGTGTGTACAGAAAATGGAAAGGTGCTTTGTGGTGTGAGAGCAAAGGGCTCTAGTACTAACTTTGGAGGAGTTGTACTGATGGCTGATCCAGGAAATCACTTGGTTTAAAGCTTCTTCAAGATTCTCTTTCTTTCTCTAGAGTTTATCTGCTTGCTGAGAGGGAACCATACAAGAGAGTTCTTTTGAGCCATTGATAACTGAACTCTTTCCACTCTATTTTGAATATTAGTCAAAGTGTGGCTGGCTGCTTAGACTTACTCTCAAGAAAGCAGATTTGTTTCCTGTTCCTCAATATGTGATAGTTTCTAGTTGTACAGTTTGGAAAAGAATTAAGATTTGAACTGAGAAGGTAGAATCTTATTTTTATTTCTTGCAGGTTAGGAATAGAAAATGACCAAACACCTCAGTGTATAATATTTGTGAGTAGCCCCTTGAAGAACTGTATTTGGATCAATTCATTTATCTTTATAAAAATAAAAGACAAAAACAAAAAAGTAGATAAGGGTATGTGTGTGATTATAAATTATTATGAGTGTGTGGTGAATATATATATTATATTATATTTCAAAAACTCAAAGATAAATAAGATTTTAAGTACACAGTGCCTGAGACAGTGGATTGTCATGACACATTCTTAGAGTCAGACAAATCTTATCCCTTGGTGTAGGCAGCCCCCACTCCCTTTTCTTTGTTTCTTGAGACAGAGTCTTAACTATCCAGGCTGGCTTCAAACCTGCAGAGATCTGCCTGTTCCTACCTTAGGGCTATCATGCCTGACTTGCCAGCTTCCATTTTAAAACAGTAGAAAGTAAACCCTTTCACATATTTCATGTAAAGCCCAGAAGGCTATGGAAGAAGGAAACTTGCTGAACAAACTAGTGTAGATGGGCACTTCAGAGGTTCTCAGACCCATTCTGTGGTGAGTGCCAGCTCAACTTCTCATTCTGTGGTGGCCTCAAGACAGGAGCATGGTACATGAGCTTTTCAGGAAGCTTAATCTTCCATATAGAGTTATGTTATTACTGCCTTTTGTTTTTTTTGGGGGTGGGGAAGCTGAGGATCGAACCCCGGGCCTTGCTGGGCAAGCGCTCTACCACTGAGCTAGGTCCCCAACCCCAGCCTTTTGGTTTTAAAGTGAATGGAAATGGCACTTAGATTAAAGTGTGTGTGCCTGCATGCGTGTTCTTGACAGCACTGAAAACTGTCAATATTCTAATGTATGGGCACACGTTATTTGTATATAGGATTTAGATCCTGAGAAACCTAGGATTTCTTGAGCACAGAACAAGGCCCTTAGGTCGTTGATTCCTCTTGTTGGATATTCCCTGAGAAGAGGTACCCGTGCCCAGCTTTTGTCCCCCTGCCAGGGCTTACTTTTGGGAACTAGTTTAGAAGACTACCGTGGTCAGCTAAATCACTTGATTTCCTTACTCATAGGAGAAGGTTAAAGAAGCTGGATATATTTTGTCTTCTCATCACCCCCCACTTCACCACCCCTTTTAAATGAGCATGTTAACAAAAATCACCATTTTAATGAGATGATGTATACCTGGAATCTGAGAGCTCTGTCATCTAGCTTGTCCTATATGAGGCATGGGATAATGTAAGCCATGTTTTCAAAATTTCCCTTTATCAGGACTAACGGAAATGTTCAAGACTCCAGTGAAGGAGAAGCAGCAGCAGATGAATGACATGGGCTCCATTCTTTCCAATTCAGAGAATTTACCTGAAAAACAGTTTCAAGTAACTAATTCAGAAGACAAACCTCTGCCTATCACCTCAGAGATTTTAGGTTGGTTTATTTGTCTGTTTCCCCTGTTGTACTTTCGAATGGGAACTTGAAGATGTTTTTTTTCTTTATGGGCAGTACTGTATTCCTTTTCTACAATAGCTTTCCCTGGTGAAATGCCACTTCCACCTTCTCTGTTTTGTTTTCAAGCAGTATTTGTAGTTTTACTAACATTAGTCATTGACCTAGCAGAGTAGGAAGAATTATTGACTCATTTAATAAGTTTAAATGATGTCTGTATGCTTTTAACTTCTTTGTTAAGAGGATGGAAGCACAAACAGTACATTTGGCCTATCATATAAATTACACAAAGTAAGAGTTATTGCAAGGATAGAGTTGCAACTCAGTTGTGGAATGCTTGCCTGGCATGCAGGAAAATCTGGGTTCAGTCTCTAGTATTGCAAAAATTTGGTGTGGTGATACCTGTAATCCCAATGCTTGGTAGGTGGAGGCAGGAGGATTAGAAGGTCATCATTGATTACATATAGAGTTCTAAACATACACAATAGAACCTGTTACTTCATTAGTGAATCAAGACAATCAATAACTGTGTCTGATGTTTCAGAACAAAAATTGCCTGTCTTCAGGTCCATGTCACATGTCATGGCAGCCTTTAGAAGATGCTTCTTAAGGACACTTCTCTATTCAAATAACATTATAGGACAGACTTGAGATCATCTAGTAGCTTGTTATTTAAGAAATTACATTATTGTTTCTTTCTTTCTTTCTTTCTTTCTTTTCTTTTTTTTTTTTTTTTTTTTTTTGAGCTGGATATCAAACCCAGGGCCTTGCGCTTGCTAGGCAAGCGCTCTACCACTGAGCTAAATCCCCAACCCATATTATTGGTTCTTATACACTTTCTAAAAATAAAATACTAAGTTGACCTTAGATGATAAAAATGATGCATTTATTGTGTATATATTTTGTTTCCTATAGGAGAAAATGTGCCATTCAGTACTTGCAATGCAGCAAAGGAGCCATGTGATAAATATTCTGCAAGTCCTATCTTAAGACGGAGGAGCATCAAAAGTGAAAACACAGTGCAAACTCCTAGGAATGTCCCTAACATTACTCACCATGAAAAGAAGACTCCAGGCTCTGTGACAGAGCCTCTGAAGACAGTATCCAGTGTGAGTAAGTTAAGAAGGTCTAGAGAGCTCAGACATACACTTGTAGAAAGTATGCCTGAAAACACAGAAGACCTTGCCGAGGGCATCAAAGGCAGACACTTAAGGAAGATATCACTGCAAGGACAAGAAGTGGACCGACAGGTGCAGGACAGTGAAAACTCCTCACAAAGATTCAAGGAAAATGGTGAATTAAAAGAAGATCCAGAAAAAACATCAGTTATGAGATCAAGTGCTAGGGAGCAGAAGCCAACAAAAGACGCAATAGGAAGTCAGATGATCACCCAAACTGCAGCCTGTGCTGAGGAACTACTTAATCAAGAAAAAGGAACCACAGAAGAACCAAAGGAATCCATGCACATGCAAACCGCACCAATATGTGATCATCAAAGAGCTAAAAAGCAGAACGTGGAACTAGTATGTGCAGCTAAAGTGAAGCGCTGGTCAAGGACTCCTGACAAAAAGACTCAATCTCTAGAAGGCTTAGGTAGTCTCAAGGAGCCCTTCGAAACATCAAACTGCAGAGACAAACCCATAGGCAATGATAAAACCAAAGGCCTTTGTAAATCCCCACAACCCACAACAGAGAAGACCAAAACAAGCACAAAAACACAGCCCACGACATCTGGGAAGAAAGTAGACATGAAAGAACAGTCTTCACTAAAGACATCTGTACACATGTCAGGAGGAACCAGGCATACTTCCAAAGTTCCAGAACTTGAGCATGGGAGCATCAAAGCTTTAAAGGAACCTGAAAATCAAATGCTGGATGTAATTGTAACTAGTACCAAGAGGCCAGTAGGAAAAGCTAAAGAAAAGGCTCAGACCATGCAAGACATGGCTGGTTTCCAGGAACTCTTTCTATCACCAGTCCCTGGTGCCAAAATCACAAAAATGCCCAACAAATCTCCATTTCCAGAACTGGTCAGAAACCCAGCAAGCAAAAGGAGTCTCTCCAAGACAGGACTTGATAAGGTGGATGTGAGAGAAGAGCCTCCCACACTTGGGAAACGAACAAAGTCTCCAGGCAGAGCCACACACACCCCCACAGCACCAGTGCTGGAAGACAGTGACACCACAGCCCTTATGGAAACGCCAAAGCAGAAACTGGATTTCACAGAGAATTCAACAGGATATAAGAGAAGGTCACGGACACCTAAGATCAGGGCTCAACCCCTAGAAGACCTGGATGGCTTCCAAGAACTCTTCCAAACTCCAGTTGGTGCCAGTGACCCAGTGACTGTTAGGGAAACTGCAAAAGTGTCTTTGGAATCACTACATTCAGAACCGGTCAGAACCCCAGCAAGCAAAAGGAGACTGTCCAAGACAGGTCTCAGAAAAGTGGATGTGAGAGAAGAACCTTCCACACTTGGGAAACGAACAAAGTCTCCAGGCAGAGCCACACACCCCCTCACAGCACCAGTGCTGGAAGACAGTGACACCACAGCCCTTATGGAAACGCCAAAGCAGAAACTGGATTTCACAGAGAATTCAACAGGATGTAAGAGAAGGTCGCGGACACCTAAAATCAGTGCTCAACCCCTAGAAGACCTGGATGGCTTCCAAGAACTCTTCCAAACTCCAGTTGGTGCCAGTGACCCAGTTACTGTTGGGGAAACTGCAAAGGTGTCTTTGGAATGTCCACAACCAGAACCAGTCAGAACACCAGCAAGTAAAAGGAGACTGTCCAAGACAGGTCTCAGAAAAGTGGATGTGAGAGAAGAGCCCTCCACACTTGGGAAACGAACAAAGTCTCCAGGCAGAGCCACACATACACCCACAGCACCAGTGCTGGAAGACAGTGACACCAAAGCCCTAATGGAAACACCAAAGCAGAAACTGGATTTCACAGAGAATTCAACAGGATGTAAGAGAAGGTCACGGACACCTAAGACCAGGGCTCAACCCCTAGAAGACTTGGATGGCTTCCAAGAACTCTTCCAAACTCCAGTTGGTGCCAGTGACCCAGTGACTGTTGGGGAAACTGCAAAGGTGTCTTTGGAATGTCCACAACCAGAACCAGTCAGAACCCCAGCAAGCAAAAGGAGACTGTCCAAGACAGGTCTCAGAAAAGTGGATGTGAGAGAAGAGCCTTCCACACTTGGGAAACGAACAAAGTCTCCAGGCAGAGCCACACACACACCCACAGCACCAGTGCTGGAAGACAGTGACACCACAGCCCTAATGGAAACACCAAAGCAGAAACTGGATTTCACAGAGAATTCAACAGGATGTAAGAGAAGGTCACGGACACCTAAGACCAGGGCTCAACCCCTAGAAGACTTGGATGGCTTCCAAGAACTCTTCCAAACTCCAGTTGGTGCCAGTGACCCAGTTACTGTTGGGGAAACTGCAAAGGTGTCTTTGGAATGTCCACAACCTGCACCGGTCAGAACCCCAGCAAGTAAAAGGAGACTGTCCAAGACAGGACTTGATAAGGTGGATGTGAGAGAAGAGCCTTCCACACTTGGGAAGCGAACAAAGTCTCCAGGCAGGGCTGCATGCACACCCACAGCACCAGTGCAACAGGAAAAAGGGATAAAAGCAATGATGGAAACTTCAAATCAGAAAATGGAGCCTGTAGGAAATTTAACTGGGCCTAAGAAACAGCTTAGAACACCTAAGGAAGAGGTCCAATCTCTAGAAGACCTAACTGATTGCCAGGAGCTCTTCCAAACACCAATCCATGGCAATGGCCCATTGGTTGTTGGGAAAACCAAAAAAATGTCCTTTAATTCTCCACAACCAGAACCTGTCATAACCCTAAAAAGCATAAAGAGAAAGTCCAGGGCAAGTATTGGTAAAATGGAAGTGAAAGAACTTTCAGAGTCAGAGAAACACCCACAAATAGAAAAAGCCATAGACACACTCCAGGTACCCAATGATAACACTATCATTAGAACATTGAAGCAATCTGCAAAGCGGAAACTGGATCCAGCAGCTAATGTGCCTAGCAGCAAGAGGCCACGACGTGCATCTAAAGATAAGACACCATGCCTGGAAGACCTCAGTGGCTTCCAACAGCTCTTCCAAACACCAGGCCATACTAAAGATTCATTCACTGTTGGTGAAACCTTAAAAATGTCCAGCAAATCTCCATATTCAGGACCAGTTAGAAGCCAAACTAGTAGGAAGAGTATGGCCAAGATAAGTCTTAGGAAGATGGGTGTGACAGAACTTTCAGCACTCTGGAAGCAGTCACCAGGCAAAGCCCCCACAGCACCAGTGCAGCAGGATAATGGGATACAAGCAATTGTGAAGAAGACTCCAAAGGATAAACTAGAGACTGCAGCAAATGTAACTGGGCTTACAAGACAGCAAAGAGCACCTAAGGAAAAAGCCCTAGACCTGGAAGACCTTAGTGGCTTCCAAGAACTCTTCCTAACACCAGGCCACAGCACTGACCCACTAACTGATAACAAAAGAACAAGTGTACCCTTGAAGTCTCCACAACCAGGACTTGTTAGAACCCCACAAACCTCAAAGAGACTAGCCAAGACAAGTCTTGGGAAAGTGGGTGTGAGAGAAGCGATCTCCTCACTGAATGTGCCTGGGCGAGCTACAGGGGAGATTGTACACATACCCAGACTTCCAGAAGATGATGGTAGAGGGAACAAGGATCTGAAGGAATCCAGAACTCAGACACTGGGCTCATCTTTAAGTGTAACTGGTAGCAAGAAGCAGCGTGGGGCACGTAAGGAAAGGTCTCAGTCCCCAGAAGACTTATTGGGTCTCCAGGAGCTCTTCCAAACACCAGCTAGTCACAAAGACTCAATGACTGTTTGTGAAACTACAAAGATGTCTTTGGTGTCTTCAGAACCAGAACATATCAGTACCCCAGCAAGCACAAAGAGACTATCCAAGACAGGACTTGATAAGGTGGATGTGAGAGAAGAGCCTTCCACACTTGGGAAACGAACAAAGTCTCCAGGCAGAGCCACACATACACCCACAGCATCAGTTCTGGAAGACAGTGACACCACAGCCCTAATGGAAACGCCAAAGCAGAAACTGGATTTCACAGAGAATTCAACAGGATGTAAGAGAAGGTCACGGACACCTAAAATCAGCGCTCAACCCCTAGAAGACCTGGATGGCTTCCAAGAACTCTTCCAGACTCCAGTTGGTGCCAGTGACCCAGTGACTGTTGGGGAAACTACAAAGGTACCTTTGGAATGTCCACAACCAGAACCAATCAGAACCTCAGCAAGCACAAAGAGACTGTCCAAGAAAGGTCTTGCTAAGATGAATGTGAGAGAAAAGCTTTCTTCACTAAATAAGCCAAGGTGCTCATCACAGAAAGTCATGCATGAAACCAGACTTTCAGAACATGATGGCAGAGGAACCATAGATTTGAAGGAATCTGTGACTCAGATATTGGACCCAGCAGTAAGTGTAACTCACACCAAGAGCCAGCGAGGGGCATGTAAGAAAAGATCCCAACCCCCAGAAGACCTATTTGGTCTCCAGGAGCTCTTCCAAACACCAGGACATGATAAGGATTCAGTGGCAGGTGATAAGCTCACAAAAATGCCCCACAGGTCACCATCACCAGAGCCAGTAGACACTTCAGTAACCTCACAGAGACAGCCCAGAACTAGACTGATGAAAGTTCATGTGAAAAGTGAACAATCAGGAGACAGAATGCTTCCACAAATGTCAGGAGAAATCATGGACATATCTAGAATAGCAGAAGGTGAAGATAAAGGCATTAGAACAAGGAAACAATCTCTAAAGCGGAAATTGAACACAGCAGTCAGTGTGCCCAGCAGCAAGAGGCAACGAGTTGCACAGACCCTAGAGGATCTGCCTAGCTACCAAGAACTCGACCAGCCTCCAAACTCAGTAGTGGACTCAGTGACTGTTGACAAAGCCACAAAGATGCCCAGCAAATCTCCAAAGCCCATGGACACAACTTCAAAGATACAGCCAGGAAGAAGACTCAGGAGAGTCAATGTGACCAAAGAGGCTGTAGCACAAAGAAAGACTACGAGAGTGTTACGGGAAACCAGAAACACACACAAAGAGCCTGTGGGAGACAGAATAGGTAACAAAGAGTTTAAGGAATCTTCAGTGCAGAAACCAGACCCAGGAAGCATAACTGGCAAGAGAAGCCAACCAAGGACACGTAAGGAGAAGACCCAACCCTTAGAGGAGCTGCCTAGCATCCAAGAGGAAACAGCTACAAGAATGTCTTGTGAATCTCTACAACCAGAAGAAAAGGAAACCTCAACAGCCTCAAAGAGGCAGCTCAGAATACGACTGTGCAAAGTCGGTGTGAAAGAAGAGCCCATAGCATCGAGAAAGCCACCAGGCAGGGAAACCAGGAGCACACTCAAAGAGCCCATGAGTGATACTGGAAATGTTGAAGAGCTTAAAGAGTCTACAAAGCGGAAGACTGACCCAGCAGCAAGTGTGCCTGTCAGCAAGAGGCCACGCAGGGTACCCAGGGAAAAAGCACAACACCTAGAACTGGCTGGCCCCAAAACACCAGTCCAAATCCCAGATCCCACTGAGGAATCAGCAAGTGATAAAAGACTCCCACAGATGCCCTCTACTGCTCTACAACCAGAGCAAGTAGACAGCCTCCAGACCTCACCAAGACGTCCCAGGACAAGACGCAGGAAAGTAGAGGTGGATGAAGAGCCTTCAGTAGTGAGGAAGACAGTGCCAACATTAAGGCAAACCACACGATCCTGCAAGGTCCCTGAAATTGATGATAAAGACACCCAAGCTTCAAAGGAGCCTGTAAAGCAGAAATTAGAAATAGTTGCGAATGTAACTGGCAGCAGGAGGCAGCTAAGGGCACCTAAGGGCGGGGTCCAACCTCTTGAAGTCTTGGGTGACTCCAAAGAAATAACTCAAATATCAGAGCACACTGAGGAACTAAGACCTGACACCAGTAAGAGCACTCTACAGCAAGTGCCAGACTCCATAAAACCTCTGAGAACATGCCGGAGAGTGCTAAGGGCCTCTAAAGAGGACACTGTGGAAACCATGAAAATGTCGGTGGATACCAGAGACCCTGAAGAATCACAAAGCAAAAGCAACACTTTCCTGCCTCCCAAGAGAAAGTCTGCAAGAGATGGAAGCGTTTCAAGAACCAGGGGGTTGCGTTCTGTGACTCCAAAGCAGGAGGCAACAGATGAGAAACTTGTACCTAAGACACAAAGGACTGCTCCCAGCAAAAGGCAAGTGTCACCTGAGCCCGTGAAGATGAAACACCTGAGAATCATGTCAAGCAAAATTGAACCAGTGGAAGAGGAGATTAGCACCATCATGAAAACAGAAGAAAAGGAAGCCCCTCCAGATCAGGTGATGGGGATGGACGTGGTGGGTGCTTGTCAGAGAGGGTCGGGCCCATTTTGCTGCAGTTATTTGTGCATTACAAGGTTTACTCAAGATAAATGCTCATTTCCTTATGGTTTCTGTTTGCCACCATTAATAGCTCTGGTCTGTAATACTTTATGGATTTGCATAAGGAATAGACTAACCCCTTAAAGTTTTCCTATCTGGAAGAGAGCTAATGAAAAGAAAGTGGCTGTAGTAGTTCCCAGGGAGTGAATGGATTGCATGTATCTTTAGTTTGAAAAATTAATCAGAGAACAGATGGGTAGTGTAGTTTTGTGTATGTAACAGTATTCTAATAAGAACACAGGTGCTAAGGTTCATATATCCTTAAGAAGGAATGAAATAGGTACTAATTTACTTCCTGTACAGTGGGCATTCTTTAGTAGTATAAACTGGAGTATTTGGATATGATTGACATCCTGAATTTATAATTTATCAGTGATGATTGTTTTTCCATATGAACAAAATAGCCGAGGCATTGTCTTGATTATCATAGATGACTCTTAATAAATTAATCATTATAAAATTTGTGGTCCTTTTTTTTTTAAGTTTTACTTTTTGCTTTTTTATTTTTCCTAATGGATCTTGAGATTTAACTAATTTTGTGGATCTTCTCATTTCCTTAGAAAATGCCTCTGCCCTCCAGAAACCAAAAGAAAACCAATGGAAAACAGCCAAGACCTGAGGTTAGTGCATCTGCAGAGACGGTTGGGATCAAGAAAAATGAGAAGACCATGGAGACCTCCCCGGAGACAGAGCTGCATGGCACAGATGATGGAGCTAAGAAGTCTACTGCTAGGGACAAAGTCAGTGGGAAAAGAACGTGCTTGAGGTCTAGAGGTCCGAGGGAGCTTCCCCAGCCTTGTGCAGCAGAGGAGAAACCAAGTGAGACGGAGGCGGAGATCTTGATAAAGACTCAGAAAAAGAAAGGAGTCTCTGGAGATTCAGATGTCAGACGTTTGAGATCCAGAAAAACTGGAGCCACTGCAGACACTGAACCTAAGCCAAGAGTAACTCAGGGCGCCAAGAAAGATACAGAAGTTCCAAAGAAGGTGAGGCCTTTTGTTTTACACTCTACAAAACCAGGGATGTTCTAGTATTTATGCCTAGGCTGCAAATGCAAATCAGAACATGCCAGCAGCTCCCAGCTGTGCTAGTGGGAGAAGCCATCATCCAAACCACCTACTTTCTTGTGAGCTTTAGTAATTCCACTTTGAGTAGTGAATTCACCTTACTGAAGGTTTCATTCTAGAAGAGCTATACATTCATCTAATGTCACTTTCTGATGCTTGTGATGCTGCTTATTGTGGTTATAGATGACATTTTCAGCCTCTCTAGGTCGGCCACACTTAACTAAAATGAAGATGACCTGGACCTCAAAAGACTTCCATTAAAATGAATGAATAAGGGCTGGTGAATTGGCTTAATAGTTAAGAGCACTAACTGCTCTTTCAGAGAGGAGCAAACCTCTCACCTGATGTGTGTACTTTTCTGTCATCATGTGTACAGTTGTCGACCCATGTTAGCAGCTACCTGCTATTGTCTTCTAGAATTCAACAGCATTCACATACCAAGATCTTCCCATCCACACTAAGCTTCATACTTCAAGAGTTCCTGTTTTCTATCTCTCTTTTTCTTACTGTTCATGATCACCCATAAAACTGCTTCTAAAGTGTGCCCAGCATCACCCTTGACTTTTTCTAACTTACTTTGGGTGGGCCTTGCGTTTATCAGTACCAGGACTTCTGGTTATTTGCTCTGAGAGGCCATTGTCATAGAAGATTTCTGTAGATTGGATCTCCTTCAGGTAGATCTCCCCACTCACTGCCTTAGAAGACTTACTATGCTTTTGCAGCCACAATAGAAGAACTCAGGACACAGTGACTGTCCTCTGTCTGTGGGAAGTTATCTTTAGGACATTTAAGTTTTCATCTAGGTCACCTTCAGATTCAGTTTTTCCGAATGATGCTTTCTAACTAGTGAACTGTGTAACAGATATTAGAAACTTGTGAAAGAGCACAGTCTAGGTTTAAAAAGCTAGGTAAGAAAATGTTTAGGAGGAAACAACTTCAAGGTAAGTACTGTAAAACTAATTTCCAACTTTAAAGTTAATTTTTATTTATTTATTTTTTTAAAAATGTTGTAGTTTTTCTTAATGTGTGGTGAGTGTTTTTCTTATATGTATGTGTATCATGTGTCTGCCTGCAGTGGTCAGTCAAAAGAGTGTATCCGATCCCCTAGATGGTTGCTGGGAATTGAACTCATATCCTCTGCAAGAGCAGAAAGTGCTTGTAGCCACGTAGCCATTTCTCCAGCCCCTCAAAGTTAATTTTTAGACTGGAAGACCTGAATGACACCTAGTAAGGACTGGGGGTCTATAGAGTTGAGCTGCTCACAAAAATTGTTCCTTCACATTGTTTAGGAGTTGTGTTTTTCTTCTCAAACAGGATGAAGACATTGTGTACACCAAGAAATTAAGGACAAGAAGTCACCAGAATAGTAAAAATATGTAGGGAAGACATTTAAGAAAGAAACGTAAATTTAGCTTAGTGATAATTTTCAGTGTGGTTTTTATCTCCAGTGTAAAGGTAAACTGTAAATAGTACTGCCCATGTTTAAGGAAGGAAGCTTTGAGCTTTCATAGTTATACTCTCTTCAAACTCCAATGGAGATCATGAGGGGGGTCACTAGCGATCTCAGAGCAATAACAATTTAAACGTTTGGGGTGGGCAGGCAGAAGTGTGGCCCTTTGTCCTGTACAATAAAGTTCTGAAGTATACTGCCTCCTGTGGTCTCTCTGTGCTGCTACTACTACAGCATCTTACATCTGCTTGTGTCCTCTGTCAATGGCAAAGACAGAAGGGAAAATCCTGTGTCCCTCCACTGACCTGATTCTTAGTAGACATTAGTTGTGTAGTTAGATCAGAGGAGCTTACCCGGGATAACTGGATAACTGTACAACAGAGCATTTGGTTTGTAGGCTCATCATTGGTTGTTTGTTCGAATCAGCCTGACTGTTTGGGTCTTTGACCTTTAATAGAAACAGCTATGACAACATAGATGTCTGGTGAGCCCACCTTCAGGGCCACAGGTTGTTCTGTGAGAGAGTTCTTGGTGCATGTGCTTTTCTTTTTAATTTTTTTGTTTATTTTATTTTCATTTGCATTGGTATTTTACCTGCATGTATGTCTGTGTGATGGTGTTAGATCTTGGAGTTAGAGACAGTTGTTAGCTGCTGTGTGTGTGGGTGCTGGGACTTGAACCCAAGTCTTCTGCAAGAGCAGTCAGTGCTCTTAACTGCTGAGCCATCTCTCCAGCCTACTTGTGCCTTTTCTAGCTTCTGTTTTTATCATGTGCACTTTCTGACCTCTTGCCTGGCAGCGAAAGGCTTTCACTCATAGCCACTCTGGCATTTGGTATGAGATGAGTATTTCCTAAGTCTCACTTTAATCCTAGATTCCATTTCAGACCATAGTCGTAATTTGTATATCTCCACTATGCATGTTATATCCAACTTTTGTACTTTACACCCTGTCCCCTATTCCCCCTTTGTGCTTTCCAGCAATAGCACATCATCATTCCAGGTATCTGCCCAGTGCTGTCCATTGGGCCTCCTTTGCCAAATGGGGTGATGATGGCAGGCTGGACAGAGAGGCCCTGGTCAGCCAATACCCTAACCTGCGCACTTCTTTATCCTCTGTTTGACATGCATCTGAATATACAGTTGTAAGATACTGAGTGAAAGCAGGGATTTCATAATTTGGGTGAGTCTGGGAGTTGCTTCTGCCATTTTATCTGCCACAGGATTTCTGTAATCATAAGGAATGGTAACAGGTTATTCCTAAGCAGACAATTGAGACTTCACAGGACAGATGACAGTTGAGCTGGCCAAGGGGATTGTGCAGAGCGGAAGGCATGGGAAGAAAGGGCCCATTTTACCTTGTTTGATTGTGTGAGGCATGAAAGTGCCCTTAATTGACTTAAATCTTAAGTCGAAATCTTTTATTATTTATTTTATGTATATGAGTGCTCTACCTGCATGCATGCCTTTATACCAGAAAAGGGCATCAAATTCCACTATAGATGGTTGTGAGCCACCATGTGGTTCCTGGGAATTGAACTCAGGACCTCTGGAAGAGCAGTCAATGGTCTTAACCACTGAGCCATCTCTCCAGCCCCAAGTCAAAATTTTTTAAGTAATAGGAACATTGGCTATGACTTGTCCTGATGTGTAGTTAGAAATGTTATATGTATGTGGGAAATTTCAGTCAACTGCATGCTGGTTGAACAGAACATGGTGATGAGTGAAAAACCTGCTCAGTTGTCAGAAATCCTGCTGTGCAAGCAAGAAGGCAAGAGTAGATTAGTAGCACCTGCTTACAAGCTGGGCATGGTGACATAGGTCAGTAGCTCCGTCATTGGGATGTGGGGTCAAGTGAATCCCTGGGACTTGCTAGCCAGCCATCCTAGCCCAAATGGAACACATCCTCCATTTACCTTGGTGGGAGCCTCTGAGAAATACCGGATTTCATGGTTAATTATGTAGTTGAAAACAAATATCCTCCCCTTCCCCAAGTGTTTAGCTACAGTCTCCAAGTCTCTAGCAACGTCAGTTTCCCATCAGAAACTATGATGGGAGATTCCCAAGGGACACCACCTTTTGGCCTTTTAGAGCCTGTGTGACTCTGTGTTTCGCTGTCATTTGCTCTTGCCCTCCCCAAACCAAGTACTGTTTTCCCTGCCTGGAACTTGGCGCACCCCTGTACTTCATCAGTGTTTCTTGGAACGCTGAGCTTAGCTCCAGAAAAACTTCCAGGCCTCTGCACTCCAGCCACTGCCAAGGTTGGGACAGGTCTTTGGTTGGCAGCAGAAGCCAGGCACCTGGTGAGAATCAGCCTCCCAAATGCAATTTTCAGCCCCTTGACTAAAACCCCATTTAGTTTAATAGTGTTAATCCGGCTTGCCTGCTCATTGCAATGCGGCTTAGGGCAAGTCTTTCTCACTCTAACAGGCAGTTTTCTGGACTATAGAATGATGTTCTCAGCATTCCAGCTCAGGTCAGTCAGGAGGATTAACTGAATAGAATAAATACTACTTGTAGCTCCTGTAGCCATTGGCAAGCGCTTGGAGTCAAGCTAATTAGGATCATTTTCAGAGGACCTATACCTCCAAGCTGTGTCTTGGGGGTTTCCCCTTGGAGAAGGTAGGAAGATTTGGAACATGAAGTCTCAGTGCTAGGTTCCACACAATGTCCCAAACGGAAACTGTAGGCCAGGAATACTAGAAGATTCCACCTCAATGATTCTGATCTCTTAATCACAGCTAATTTCTCAGCCCCAGCCAGCCAGCCAGCCAGCATCAATTGTCCCAGTAAAGGTTTCATTTGGTAGTGCTGGACTGTTGTCAATCATAGCTTATTCTTCAGTCCCAGCTGACCCACATAATCTTAATTCAGAATATCCAAACATCCCTGATAGTCTTTGCTTCCCTCTGAAACTTGGCAAACCCAGCCTCCATTGTTCATACCTCAGCATTATCATCCAAGTTCCCACAGAACAGCTCCCTAAGCTCTGAGCACTCGATGGTTTTTCCAGCCCCAGTCCTCCCCTAATTAACATAGGTCTGTCACAGCCAAAGTATGTATTCTAGGTACCAGTTGCTGTATTAGTTACTTTTCTGTTACTGTGCTAAAATACATGTACCTATGTACTCATGTAGCTGCATACACAAACACACACAGACACACACACATTTAAAAGTAAGACTAAATTGTCTTTGTATGCCGAATGCGTTTGGTGCTGGGGTTCTAACCTGGGGCTTCACACATGCTAAGTATGGACTTGACCATGGAGCTACACTCCCAGCCCTCAATGCATGCCTTCTCTAAAAGGACTTGGACTTCAGGCAGGAGAATGAAGTTCAGAAATGTGAAGAAAGCAGCATAGGTATAGCTTGGTGGTCAGAGGTTTATTTTTGCATCAGGTTGTTCTCGATCTTGCAGTTCGCATGTCCC
This sequence comes from Onychomys torridus, assembly GCF_903995425.1. Taxonomy (NCBI): domain Eukaryota; kingdom Metazoa; phylum Chordata; class Mammalia; order Rodentia; family Cricetidae; genus Onychomys; species Onychomys torridus. The sequence continues at coordinate 113,469,471 of NC_050443.1, read as the reverse complement.
AAGAATTCAGTGACATTCACTGGTGTTATAATGAGAGCAAGATCAAATGGTAAATGTCATCAAAGAAAATGTGAGAGTTGGAACCATGACGCATACATACAAAGATTGCACATAAATTAAACATGGCTTGGTTACAAACGAAAATATATCAGTAAATATACATGAAAAAACCCAACAACATGGCCATATCTCCAAATGCTGAAACACAGGTATCAGGCTCATTTTAAAAAGTTTAAAAACACATAAAAAATACCTTGGAAAACACAGGTGTGCATTCCTCATTCATCTAGCACATGGAGAGAGTAAAGCAAGTCACACAGTGACCAAGGAACGCACCTGATCAGAACACTCAGCTCTGATTGCTATTTGGCATTTGAACACAACTGCATGCAACAGAGAAATGAGAAGGTCATTGTCGGTACCAGGCTGTTCACTGGCATATATTGGACCTTTGACTGAAGAAAGAAGGACATGCCAGGTATACAGAAAATGCTGAGACTCCACTTAGGATGCCCCTTGTATACCAAGGCTCTGTGTCTTAGGGAAGCTGAATTTGGCTGTGGCATTAGCCAAGAAACTTGGAGGGACTGGCCCTTCCAAAGAAAGACAAATGCTGCCCAAAATGTGCCCACAGAAGGGCAGCTTCTGTTTAGAAACAAGTGGAGCTCCTGCAGGGGAACCTGGGGCAGCCCCGCCCGAGGTGAGGAAAACACACAAATAGAATATTTTTCTAGACATCCTGAAGAGGTGTACCCTAAAGGCATTTCTTGATACAAGAGATGCCTGGGATTCTGCGCTACTAAGTTGGAGTGCCAAGGAGCATGGCTGAACTTTGGTGTGGGGCCGGTGTGAGGTCACCTTCATTCTGGTGGGCTTGGGGTGCAGAGTGGAAGGTTCCCTTTGTCCTGCTTCAGTCAAAGTAAGGTATTGGGCTTGAGGTTTAACATGGAGACAAATGAAACCACTGGCCAAGGAAAGCTCCTCACTCTTGCATCTTCTGCCAGTGCTCCACTGCTGCATAGAGAAGGGGAGGTTCTGCTCAGCGCAGAGAGCCAGCCCTGGGTGCAGCTGGTGGTGATGACAGAAGCCACTGTCTTCTTTCACCCTGCATGCTGGGCACCAGCTTGTGCCTCTGGATGTAACTCAGGGCTGTAGGATGTGAGAGAAGCTTGGTGACTTGTTCACCTGTAGGAGGCAGTGACCGACCCGGGGGTTGTCCCCATACACACTATAAACAAACAAGGACATACAGTGCAATAGGCAGACATGATCAGTCCTCCATGGAGATGGCAAATAAGGCCTTTATATTTTCATATCTCTTTTAAAAAAAATACCCAAACTGTATGTTCAAAGCCTTCAGTGAGCTAGACCAGATGTCTTTTTTTTTTTTTTTCCTTTTACATTGTGCTCATTTGCTAGGTACCTAAATGCCATAGGAAGATCATATTGAAGTCAATGTTTCTACATTCACCCTCTCCCCATGCCATCCTTCCCCTAACCTCCTCCTCTCTGGCAGTGTGACAGTCACTGCCACCTAGGTTCAGAGGCTTCAGCAGCATTTCCACTCAAAGGTAAGTTAGACTTAAAATTAGGCTTTTTCTCACTCTTCATTTTTTTTTCTTTTAAATTAAACGCCAAGGAGTGGGATGTTTAAAAAACTGTACAAATCTAGATTTTAAGATTTCTTTGCTTACAAACCATCTTAACTTTCTACAAAGAAAATCTAATATACCAAAATGCCTGGCCTGTCAGAAGGTTTACAGTGCAATTGCTGGTGGTCATCCTACTGTTTCTACGTGTGTGTGTGTGTGTGTGTGTGTGTGTGTGTGTGTGTGTGTGTGTGTGTGTGTGATGCTTCATTTCAATGAGGAAGGGAAGGAAGTGGTTTTTCATTGAGCCTGTAGACTCAATTAAGATCAGTACAGCCAGCTGGGCCAGTGGGAGGACCATTGGAATTGAGTTGGCTGGATTCTGAACCAGGCACACAGGCAGATGGACTGTAAGTGGTTCCCCAGGAACAGCTCTGATGGCTAGTGTGGCGATACTGAAGGCCTGTGAGAACAGATGACCTGGGACCTCTTCTCATCAAGTCTACAGTGGCAGGGGCAAAGCCTTTCACTAATAAATACCTTTAAAAATTTCCTGGAAAGTCATCATCTACCCTTGTGGGTCTGAGACCTAGATTCAGGTTGCAAGATCTCTGATTTTTTTTTTTTTTAAGTATTTTTTGAGACAGTCTTTTTGTAGCCCACGCTGGACTGGACCTGAAGGCAATCCTCATGCTTCAGCCCCACAAGTGCTAGACACACAGGTATGCACTGCCATGCCTGGCTCCTCTGATCTTTCAAATGTAAAGATGAACCACAGGGCTGAGACCTAGGACTTGACCGAAGCCCCCATGTATACTGTTTGCCACACCCTGATGCCCTGGGTGGGCATGACAGTTAGTAGGAAGAATAAATGTGTCCTGATTCTGAGTCCTCAACTATTTTCTCCACACGGGGCTTCATGTTTAGCATCTTTCACAGACACATTTGACATATTAAGAGCTACATTTAGAGATGCATGACATGTGACATCACATGATGTGAATCTAACAGAATTAAGATATAAGATACTGACTGATATTAGCAGAAATATATATCTTCCCAGATAGTATTTGACCTTAACACATTATTCCAATTTTTAAAAAGGGCATTTAAGATTTAATAACCTTACAGCAGGTAGCCTTTAGAACATAACAAAATATATACAAAGGAATTAGGAAGGATATTAATGTCCACTAGGAAATAAATTAACATTTTTTTTTTACAAAATATACTGACCATTAAATTAAAAATTATTTTAAGGCAGGAATCTTCATTTGAAATTAGCATAATCAGAAAATATGTCAATAAAGTCTTGTACCACTTTGTAGCAGAATTCATATTGCTCCTGCAAAGGAAACAAGAGTGTATTAGTAAGCTGCTTCACACATGCTTGATACATTCAATCAGAAGCTGCCACTCAGTCTGTTGATGCACCAAAGTCTGGGGTTCCCTCCCACATATCAGCTTCTATTATGTAATGTAGCTTCTAGGCACAAGAATTATTCTAGACCAAGCTGTTTTTCTATGAGAAACATCAATTTTCAGTTTCGTTCTAGTGTATTTTCAGAAAGTTCTTGGGCAAACATCTCTACTTTTCATATTCACATTGGAAAATATTTTGTGTATATGTGTTCACATCTGTGTGTGTATTTGTGTGTGTTCAGGTATATGTGTTTGCCTGCATGCGAAGGCCAGAGGTTAACCTCAGGTATCCTTCCTCAGGTGCTGTCCACCAGGGTTTTGAGACAGGGTCTCCTACTGGCCTAGAAGCTGCCAAGTAGGTTAGGCTGGCTGCCTGTGAACCCCAGGGAGCCTGCCTCTACCTCCTAGCTGTAGGATTACAAGCATATGCTATCATGCCCATCTTTTATTTATTTGTTTGTTTATTTATTTATTGTGGGTTCTGGGGAATGAAACTCAGGTCCTTTTGCTTTCAAAGACAAGCTTTATCCTTCCCCAAGGCCAGTAAACAAGTATATGTGTGTGTGTGTGTGTGTGTGTGTGTGTGTGTGTGTGTGTGTGTGTGTTTGATACATGTTTGTTGTTTAGAGACAGTTTTTGTTTTTGGTTTGTTTTTGTTTTTGTTTTTTTGTTTTTGTTTTTTTTTTTAGCTGAGGATCGAACCCAGGGCAAGCACTCTACCACTGAGCTAAATCCCCAACCCTGAGAGTTTTATGCTGCTTGGCCTAGCCTGAACTCACACTGTAGCCAAGGATGACCTTAAACTCTTGATCTTCCTGCCTCTACCTCCCAAGTTTGAGAATATAACTATATGTCATCACAGCGGGATAACTATTTGTGAGGTGGAAAAAATAAAATGCACACACCATAGTTTTAACCTAACTTATAACTTAAGTAAATGAAAATCACATGGCTTCATATTAATATACATTTCAATTAGAATTTGCAAGACTAAATGTCTTAGGTTTGTGTGGGGCCTTTCTGTTATCACCACCACAGCCCCCCTATCTTTGCACATGGGTCAGGGTGCCTGTCAAGAGTGGTCAGTGTAGGGAACGAGCAAGTGGGAGAGAAGTCCTAATTAGGAGACTCTGGGAAATAACAAAGGAGAACAGCCTTTAAATCTGCACTTCAGCATGAAGCACTTCGGAATTCAGTGCAGACTCTCCCTCTAACCAGGAAGTGTGTGCCGGGTAATGAAAGGGAATATGTAGAGCAATTGGATGCTAGGAGACCCCCCCAGGCAAGACCCTCAGAGGGGCCTTGAGGTTGAGTGAGACCTTCCAAAGGCAAACAGACTAAATGCAACAGTGGAACACGGAAAATAACAAGCATCAGGGCTTTGAACTTCAGGGCTGCCTTTGAACTCTGTAACAGTGTTTTTAAATGGAAATAAAATTTGCACATGAGCTCCTCCTCTTGAGTCTAAGACCTGGGGAAAGCTTTACTGTGAAAGGCTGCAGTTGGGTCAGGCACTCTGGGAAATGAGCCCTCCTCCTCCTCCCACAGTGGGCACGCCTTTAATGAAACCTACATCAAGCACATGAAACAATTCCCAACTCTTCTGGAACATCAGACCGTTCAGATTCTTACCAGGGTTTGCACCATGTGTGGTCTCTGAAGTCTTAAGCTCTTCACAGCTTGAAAGACATCTAGGAGTCCCTCAGCTTTCACTCGTTCCAAAATGTTGCTGAGTGCTATGAACGTGCCTGTCCGCCCTGCTCCCGCACTGTGGAGGGAATGTGCATAGTGAAGGCAAAGCAAGGGAGAGTACACATGGGGTAGAGACCTGGGCACTTACCACCCCACCCACCCTCGTGTGCCAGGGCAGAACTGAAGTACCAGTAACTGAAAGGCACCCGCATGTGTTTGATGCTCTGTATGTTCATATGCATGTAAATGTGTGTGTGTGTGTGTGTGTGTGTGTGTGTGTGTGCGCGTGCGCACACGCGCGTGCGTGCACACGTAGAGGCCAGAGGTCTATGTTTGTTGTTTTAACCTATAGCTTTCTACCTTCTTTTTGGACATGCTCTTTCACTGAACCTAAAGCTCACTGTCTTGGCTAGGCTGGTTAGTCACCAGGCCAACGGGTTTGACTTGTGTCTGTGCCTCATTAGCACTGAAGGTCACAGATGTGCACCACCTCAGAAGGCTTTTTATGTGGGTAAAGACTCATGTTCATACAGCAAAACACTATATTGACTGAGCCATGTCCCAAGCCCCTTGACTGCAGCTTAAAGGATCACTTACATACATAATACAGCAAGAGCCAGCAAACGGAACCCTTATCACGCTGCTTACTTCCCTAAGTATGCTAGAAGGCAGCACCTAACACGGATGGGGACCGCTTAGAAGCTTTTAAGTGGTGCTTACAAAAGGTATGGTCCCCTGATTGTCAGCTCAACATTGCCTAGGATGCATTAGAAATGCAAACAGTCTCTTTTAGTTACAAGGAAAAGAGTTCCTGACAAGTGCCTGACAAGGCCTGGATTCTGGAACATTGACACCTAAAGGTGGCGTTTTAGGGATGGATGATAGGAAATTCTCTGGTAGGAATAGTGAGCTCCCTTGAAGATGGTGCTTGGCCTGATGAGCCAAGCCTCTCAGAAGAGGTCTGGGAGAGGCTAAAGGAGGCCCCAGGCCAGCCTTTTCTAGTGCCCCCTGGTGGAGCATGGCTGTCTTTGGACCTCTTGGAATCTCCACAAGCGTGGGCCTACTCTGACGTTCATGATCTACTGTTGTGGTCCCTATGGCTGCTACCTGCTGTCCCAGGCTTGCAGAATTTATCTCTAGTACTGCAGAGCAAAGAGACACTTATTTCTAGTTCATTCATTCTCAGGGAGCTCTGCACAGGCTCCTGGGACTGAAAACTGAACTGTGAGCGCCACTTGCTGGCCAGGCATGGAGTGCACTAGGTGGGTTATCCACACAGGGAGAGTATCCATCGTCTCATTAAAGGGGCTCCTTGGACACCAGGGATAGGGTAATGGGTGGAAATAAAGAGTGTCCTAAAGTATGAGTCAAATGTTCAGGAAATGAAACAAGCACAGCTCTAGCAGCTAGTGAGAATCACCCCAAAATGAAAGCATCCTAAACTGTTGCTTGCCAGGGCTTTGCAAGTGTGCAAAGATCACTGCAGTAGGTAGCACAGTGTTGGCAGGACCTGCCCAGCCAGGGATGCAAGGGAGCTATGGATCGGTCATACATTATTTTCTCCATATGTTGCTTGCCATAGGCCTGGCTAGTTGTTGTTTCTAGGGCCATCAGGAATGTGTCCCTCAAGCCTGACTATGGAACATGCTTACTATAGAGACCCAAGCCTGGGGTCTGGGGAGATGGTTCAGTCAGAAAAGCACTTGCTGTGCAAGCATGAGGACTTGAGTTCAATCTCCAGATACTCCATAGAAAAGCTGGGCACACCCTGGAGCTCCCTGGCTAACCAACATTGCTCAAGCAGCAAATATAAAACCAAGTGAAGGTGGTTTACACCTGAGGAAAGACACCTGGGCTTGACCTCTGACCTTCATGGGTTACATTTATGTAACCTCATGATCATACACAGACAGATACCAGGGTGGGGCTATTCATGGGGTGCTCATATTTCATCCTGTGTTTTCAGTTAGCCGCATTGAATGTTTTCCAAGCCAGGAGAGAGGGTGGGCAATGATGGTGGACACAGGCTAGCTGAAGTCCAGAAGGGCATCTGAGGGCTTTTCCTGGGAAGTTTGTGTGACTTCAATGGGACACAGTACTCTGTGCCCATTCTGACTCCTCCTAGAATGTGCATTCTGTATGTGTAATGAAGTGGCTTTTGTGCACATCTGTGAAGTTAGGTGTGTGTGTATAAATGAGAAGGTGACACATGGTCAAGGGAAACAAGCCCCTAGAGCAGCTATCCAGCTCCCCCTAGCCGCAGAGTGGGTCTCTAAAAACACATGGGCCACTTTTGCTGTCCCGCCAGGACCGGGCACCTGTGGGGGAGGGGCAGCTCACCTGCAGTGCACCGTGATGGGGTGGTTGCCTGTCTGCTGCTGCTGCTTCTGCACTGCTGCGATGAGGTCGATCATGCCTTTGCCCTCAGCTGGGATTCCAACCTCAGGCCAGCCGTGGAAATGGAATTGTCTCACCATGCGGATCTGCTCTTCCTGGCGGGCCAGGGGCTACAGATGGGAGAGAAGTCTCGGTGACAGCTGCCTCACATCCTGCTAGGGATCTACTTGCCTGCCCACAGGGTCCTTCTGGGTCTCAAAGCCCCACCCGGGCGGTCCAGGGGCCTGGCTAGCAATGACTACACTTCCTTCTAGGCCACACTAGGTTCTGCCCAGCCCTTTCAGAGGCCTTGGTGCTTCACTCACAGATAAGACTCACATTTCTTGGGAAGTTAAGCTCTGAGTTCCCATCAAGAGCTGGAGGCAAGCCCAGCGGCTCAGGCAGTCCACTGCTGGCCCCGAGGGAAGAAATATCTGCACAGGTATAGCTTTCTTGAACTGATTGTCTCAGTTCAGAACTGAGTCCAGCTTGTGAACTCTTCTACCTCTCACTGAGCCAGACAGCCCAGACTGTGTGGTCAGGGCTCATTGTCCAGTGTGGACAGGGACAGCGAGAGGTTCTGGAAGGGACCCAAGAGGCCTCTCTACCTTCCTTCAGGTCCATTGTTCCTCAAACCCCAGCTGAGGTCATTTTCTCCAGAAGCAGTGGAAGATAGCAAGGCCCAGTGAATTAACCTCTTTACCATTGGATTCATCCTCCAGCAGGAGGCAAGGGGCATAGAAGCCAGAATTTCATAGGATACCTACCACCAGATGCTCCACTGGCCCCTTGTGGTTCCCTGGGACTTAGGAATAGATGGATGGTGACAGGTACAGGGCCCACCCTGACATAGTAGTAAGCACATATAGAGTGATGGTGCTTCCTGAGGTTCACTAGAATTTGGGGGAATCACAGCAATAATACCTGTTTAAAAGTAACCAGGAAGTCTCGTATGCTGATGGCTTCAGACAGGGTGTCACTCTTTATTTCTATAGTTATATCTCCATGAGTCACCGAGCCCTCTGTTGGCCAATACTGGTAGCATTTATCCTAGGGAAACAAAATAAAATGTTTTGTTGCTGGCTTATGGTGCAGTATTGATGTTGGGCCACGTCACATGACCCAAATCTCATGTGAACATGGATATGAATCCCATTAATGTCTGTTGACCTTGAGCAGAGAACAGGTCTGGAAAGACAATGATATACAGAACTTTGATACATGGGAGAAAGGAAGATTTATTCAATGGGTGGAATGTTGTAGAATATTTGTTTACACTATGTGAAGATGTTTCACTGTGATTGGTTTAATAAAGAGCTGAATGGCCAATAGCTAGGCAGGAAAGAATAGGCAGGACTTCTGTCCAGAAAGAGGAACTCAGGATAAATCTAGGCATGTGAGAGATGCTAGGGAGACACTGAAGAAGTTGGACATACAGTGCAGAGAAGAGGTAACTGAGCCACCTGACAGAATGTAGATTAATAGAAACAGGTTAATTTAAGTTATAAGAGCTAGTTGGGAAAAAGCCTAAATTAAGGCCAAGCTTTCATAATTAATAATAAGTCTCTGTGTCATTATTGGGGAGCTGGCGGTCCCAAAGAAAGTCTGTCTACAGTGGAACTGGAAGATGAAATCCCAGACTTACTATGAAAGGTTGATGTGAACACTGGAGCGTCTCCTAGAATCAGGCCAGTAAACAAACAACACTACCCTATATTTCAACTTGACCTGGAATACTCTTTTACTTTGAAGAACACTTTTTGTGTCTCACTAAATAAGAAGGCATAAAAGACAAATCATCCCTGAGGCAAAAGACAGAAATATCAGCTTCCAATGAAGTTCACTCTGCTTTGTCAACAACCATCACACAAAGAATAAAGGGGAGACTGCTGGCTGCAGCAAGATGTTTACCTCATGAAACCAGCACAGAATGAGCATCCGCCATATGTAAAGAACCCTTAAAGCAATAGGAATGCAAACAGCCCTGTAGTGGGTAGCCATTCCAGCATTGACCTGGAAGTTCCAACCCCCATTGAGGCTTCGGTAATGGTCACGCCTACAAGGCGGGGCTGAGAGAGGACATTGAAGACCCCAGTTCTGGATGCTGGGGCTCTCTTGGTTCCAGGACCCTGGATGCTGGAGGTAGACCAGGCAGAGTTCTCCAGAGAACACTGTGACACACCTTTCCCAGACCCTGTACTCTAACTATACATTCATTTGTAAGTTACACCCCTAAATAAACCTCCCTTTTAACTACATGGAGTGGCCTTAATAATTTCACCAATACAGTCCCGTAGAAAAATAGGGACTTTGTTGCCTGATGGTTAATCTTGATTCACACTTTGATGAGGTTTAGAATGGCCTTGGAGACATGCCTAGCCTCTTGTGAGGATGTTGAGGAGATTCAACTGACAGAGGAAAATACACATTGACTGTAGGTGGTATCACTCCATGGGCTGGAGTCTGGAATGGATGAACAGGAGGAAGTGAGTGGCTCACATGTGCCCATCTGTCTGCTTCCTGACTGCAGATGCAAAGTGACCAGATGCCTTGTGCTCCAGCTGCCATGATGGATTTTCTTTCAATTCATGAGCCAAAATACATGTATCTTTCCTTAAGCTTTTTTTTTTTTTTTTTTTTTTTTTTTTTTTTTTTTAATTTACAGGTGCTTTATCACAGCAGTGAGAAAAAATAACAGTGGAGGTAAAAAGCAAGGGGTGCATTTTATACAAGAAAGAAGATATCCATAGATATGTAAGGTGATGTTCCACCTCGCAGAAATGAGAGAAATGCCAACAAAAGCCATGGAAAGCTAAATTAACATTCGCTTAGCAAGGACCAGGGTTCCAGAGAACTCCGGGCACTCTCAGAACAGTAGCCATGACAATGAATATGTCTCATTCACCGCTGATAACCACTTTAAAAACCACTTTGGACAGCAACCAGGGATTCCCACTCTTGGACAATCTGCAATCTGACGTTTGGTCTGCCTGGCACCTGCTAACCACTGACAGCACGAAGCATGTCATCACTGCTCATCAAGCAACGGGATGGAATTGGGCCCACTGTCAAGGACGTAAGAAGGGCTGACTAAGTGGATGCAGGGTGTATGTTTGTAGCAGAATACAAGGAAATAGTGGCTGAGTCCCAGTGGCAGGAGAACAGCAGAGGCACCGCTCTATTTAGAAAAACCAAGTCTCAGAAGATTACACACAATGCAATTCTTTATATAAAGTTGCAGCACCAGCAGAATAAAGTAACTGTTTCTTTAGGCATGAATACATATGATTTAAAAGTGCCCCCCCCCCCCCGTGAGTGTGTGTGTGCGCGCGCGCACGCAGTTGTTGCCTGTCCTTGAATTTCCCTTGTAGAAGAGGATAAGAGAAATTCTCTAGTCCTCCTGCTTCTGCTTCCCAGTGCTGGGATTACAGGTGTTGCTACTTTAGCCAGCTGATTCAATGCCCCCCCCCAACAAAACAATTGATATATCCACCAGGAGAGCTTTAATCAGGAGGACAGAACACCAGTGTTGTCAAGGATGTGGACAAATCGAGCCCTTGAACCCTGAGATTGGGAATGTAAATGGGGATGAGGTCAGAGGCTGAGAGCAGGTACTGGTTTTTTTTTCCCCCAGAGGACCAGAAGGTTCTCAGCACCCATATCAGGCAAGGCACCGTCGCCTATAACTCCAGCTTTAGGGGGTCTGACTCCTCGTCTGGGTCTTAGTGTGTACCTGTCCTCATATTCATGCCTCCCCGTCCCCACCGCCAGCACTTAATTTTTAAAAGATCTTGAAAATGTTGAATGATCAAGTTTATGATATGGAGTTATATTATAAGGAAGTGATTTAACTCGTAGGTATGTAGATGAGAAACACAAAAGTTATTCCTGCACAAAAACTTGAACACAAATGCCCACAGCAGCAGTATCCCAACAGCCCCAAAGTGGAAACGACACAAGTGTCCATCAGCGGATGAACGGGGAAACACAAGTTACATCACCATTTACATGACGGAATATTGTCAGTGAAGAAATCTGCACTGAGCGCTCAGCCTTACCAGGGACATCTATATCAACTCTGCCCCAATCCGGGACTCAGGGAAGGAGCATCACGGAAGCTGGAGTAGAAAGAATTTAAAGGCCAGAAATGGGGAGGGGTGTGTGAAATTCCTTTCATGAACTCAGTGCTGCTATAGTTCCTGGCTCAAGACCCACTCACTCGAGCAAGTTAAGAAACCAGTCCACATTCCAAGAGGCAGCATTAATTGGGACTTGGTGGGTTACAAGAAAAAGGAAAGGAGAGGAGAGAGGACTTTCTGGGGCTACCTGAGGGGAGAGGGAAGGGAACTTGGGGAGACATGGTCAAGATACGTTGTTCACATATGGTAAATAGTTAGAAAAGAATGAAGTCCGGATTTATGACAGTAGTGGATGAACCTAGATGCCATGATGGCAGATGAGGACCCACTCCTGAAACAGCCCCCTCTGTGTGACCGCATTTATAGCAGTGTTCAGAAAAGCATGTCAGTAGAGTCAGGAAACCCACCAGTGTTGTCTGGGGCTGGGACAGGGAGGGATAGGGGTGACTGTTAATGGAACAGTGTTGCTTTTTGAGATGGTGACCATGATTTGGAGTTTGACAGAAGATATGTTTGCCCAACACTATGAACACATTGAACCCTAACAAGCTGTTTCCTTAAAAAGATGGATTTCTTTCTGAGTGAAAGCATAGCTCAGTAAAGTTTTTGTTTGTTTGTTTGTTTTTTAAATTTTTAAAAAAGATTTATTTATTTTATGTATATGGTACTCTATCTGTATATATACCACATGCCAGAAGAGGGCATCAGATCCCATTATAATGGCTGTGAGCCACCACGTGGTTGCTGGGAATTGAACTCTGGACCTCTGGAAGAGCTGCCAGTGCTCTTAACCAATGAGCCATTTCTCCAGCCCCAAGTTTTTAGATTCAGGGTCATGGCCATGTCTTGGGAAAACACTCAGAGATGCTCGGTGCTAGTAGAGCATATTTTTCTGGGTTTGTGACATTATCAGGCCACAGGTGGGTCTCTGGAAAAATGGAAATGCCAAAGTCATCTAACTTCATTAGGACAACAACCAGGGGCATAGATCAATGTCTGCCTTTATGTCTTGCCGACAGTAAGTAAATGCCTTTTGCCTTCACAGGCTGTGACCTTGACATTTTAAAAAGTGGCGGCATATCAAGACAAGTGTAAGGATATGGAAGGCAAAGGCTGTTTATGGCTAACCACCCTTCCACCCATCAAAAGCAAAGATGAAGTAAGATCTCAGTTATCCCAGCCTCCCTCCCTCCCTCCCCCTCCCTCCCCAGTCCTCCTGGCTTGATCTTACCCATGTGTTCACAGGCTCCACACTGCTGAGGCATCATACCATTAGCTACTTCCCTCACATACACCCAGTGCACAGATGGCCTGCTCACCTGCTCCCGCTCCTGCACCTCGGTCAGCATGACGATTGTGTGCGATTTCCACTCCCACACCATCCTCCAGAAGTCCTCAACTGTGTGAGCCAGAGGCCCCTGTGTGGCCATGAAGTAGTCCTTCTGCCTGTAGCCCTTGAGGAAAGCAGAGGTTAGGGGTGAGCTACCTGTCTCCAGAGCTACCACCTCCACAGACACACAGGACAGCCCTAGGCTGATGTTAGCAGCTCCAACATTCCATGGCCTGAACAGACAGCTTGCTGTCACAGGCGCATGCCTCAACCCACGGATACACCCATGAAACAGGAACTGCCACTTTATCAGGGTGCTGTAGATATCTTGCCTTCAGTAGCTGAGGTTATCTCTAAGGGCTATCAGAGGCTCTAGGTTACCAGTGACCTTGCTCTTAATGGGCTTTTGTGTGTCATAGCTAGATTCCCATCACAGTGGTGCAGAGGGCTTTGGTGTGGAGCTAGAAGAGGGGCTTCTAGTCTCAACACCTCCATCTGTCCCCTCATGTGCAGACAGAAGAGCTAATAGGCTGTTGGCCACAAGGTTCTTTCTTGTCTCTTTCTCTTCCAACTCCACTGTGCATGAAGACCCACCCCAGCTGTGTCCCTAGAGAAATAATCACCCAGTCTATGCGGGTTCAAGTCACAGACATCACTCAAGAGCCAACACACGCTCTGCACATATCCATCTGTGGTGTCACACATATGCAAATGTGGAGAAGCTATCTATTAAAGGTCACTCGGAAACAGCCAATTAGTCAGCAGTGAGACTAAGCCCCAATTCCAAAGCTCAGTTGTCGTGGGTATTCATTCTGCCAATAGCTTTGGAGCACCAAATCTTTTAAAGATTTATTGCTTTTTAATTTTGTGTGCATGAGTGTTTACCTACATGTATGTATGTGTATCATGTACAAGCCTGGTGCCTGCGGAGACCAAAAGAGAGCCTCAACTCCCTTGAAACCGGAGTTCCAGTGGTGATGAGCCACTACATGGGTACAGTAAACAAAACCCAGGCCCTCTGCAAGAGCATCAAGTGTTCTTAGCTAATAAGTCATCTTTCCTTTATTTTGAAATTTTGAAGCAGGGTCTCATGTAGTACAGGCTTGTCTCAAAACCCCTATGTAGCTGAGGCTAGCTTTGAGTTCCTGATATTCCTATGTCTAATCCTCAAGTCTTAGGATTACAAGTGTGTACCACCACACTTGGCTCATGGTTTATTATTTTAAAAACAAGTAATTCTGCCAAGAAAATAGTGTGCCGATGCCTCTTACTGTGTGTAGAGCAATGCTCACACTCAAGAGCACATATTCCTACAGGAGGGAGTTACACGTTGCAACACACACACACACACACACACACACACACACACACACACACACGGGGCTGTAATACATACATCTATGAAGGACGCGTTGATATAGTCTGTGTATTCTTGCCCTCTTTTCATGGAGAGGATTACCCGATTGAAGTCATCTGCAAAGTAGGATTCCCTTTGTTAGCATAGATACCAGCCTGCCTTATAGACTATGATGGTCAAGGTTAATAGTCAGCTTGACAAGATCTAGGCTGGCGAGGAGATGGGCGCTGGACCAAGTGTGGGGGTTACCTTGGTTACATTAACTGATGTGAGGACCCATGTTAATTGTGGGCAGAGTCACTCTCTGGCCAGGGACTCCTAGACTGTGTCAGATGGAGGAAGTGGGATGAGCCGCAGCGTGTGCTCATTGCTCTCAGCTTCCTGACTGCGGATGTCATGTGAGCAGCTGCTCCAAGTTCCCTCTGCCTTGACTTCCCCACCAGGATGGGCTGTACCCTGGAACTGTGAGCCAGACTAAACTCTACTGTATGTGCTTTTGTCAGGGCATTCCATCATAGCAACAAGGCACAGACCAAGACTATTAATAAAGCCAACTCTTGGGGACGTTTCCATTATCAAATAGGTTTATAAAGTGGTTTGGGGAAGCTATGAAAGCAACCCAATTGTCATCTTCATTTTTCATGAATCAGTGAAATATGTCCCCAAATAGGAGCATTAAAAATACTGCATCTAGGAACAAAGGGAAGGTGGCCAGATAGGAACAGGGGACACACTGAAGCCACCAAGAATCAATGGGGGATGGGAGTGGATTGCCTAGCCTCTTGGAACTCTGCTTCTGGAGAAGAGGCAGCCATGATGAGAAGGCCTGTTTACAGTCATTCAGTGGTGGTGAGCCATTGCTCACAGGTCTGTGGAGAGTTCCCAGAGTGCCCCGGGAGGGTCATTTTTTCCTTGCATTGGACACAGAGGCACTTGCTCCCTAGCATGATGATCAAAGGCGGGTGGTTCAGGACCTGAGGCCTACATGCCCACTGGCTTACATGGAATGATCTGGATGACACGGGCCTTCTTCATGTTGGCAGGCAGGTTGCCAGTCCTCATATTCTCCTTCATGATTCGCACGTTGGTCAGTTTCTGCAGCCAAGGAATGTAGTTAGGGCAAAAGATGACAGATGGACCTGAGGCAGGGGACCTGCTCAGAAGGTTGTCTCCATCTCCAGAAGTGGCCTTGGCATTGGGGCACTAAGGGGTCCCACACGTAGCTTGCACTGTCAATCTTCTCCAGAAGCCCACAGCCTGACACCTGTTGGTCTCCTAACTCTCTGACCACAGGAGGCCATTTTCCCTGGCTCCGCAGGGCAAGGACTCAGCCTGAACTTGTCTAGGGTGCGGAAGAGCCCTCGAAGCACTCACCCTGAACTCTTCCTCCAGCCCGATCTTGTCAAAATGGGTGGCTGTGCTGTGTAGCGTCTGCAGGTGTCTCTCCAGGGAGGACACATCCAGCTCTGTGTCCCCATAGAGATAGTACTCCAGTAAGGCTTGGTAGATGAACGTGTACTGTACCTGCAGGGAGACAGGGGGTGCTGCTCAAGTCTGCCCTGGGCCCAAAGAGTGCTCCCTTCTTCCGCTGGTAAGAGAACGTTAAAGGGCAGGAGCCCATTAGTGATCATGTAGACTAGTCGTCTAGGGTAAAATAAGATGACAGTAATGGCCACTCCCTCCCTGGGGGCCCCAGGGGCAATGCCAGCTGCTTAGAGCCGCCCCTGAGGCATGTGAATGTACTAAGGATCAGAGTCACCAGCAGTCTTTGAGACTCTGGGAGGTAAGGACAGAGTGGGAGGGACATCAAGTCTGCCACTGGGCGTGCTCAGAGCCTGTGGCCACCTGCCTGTCAAAACCAGGCCTATAAGCTGGGCCTGGGGGGTGCAGGTTTAAAATCCCAGTTCTTCAGGAAGCTGAGATCTGAAGATCACAAGCTCGAGGCCTGCCCAGGCTACAGAGCCAGGTCGAGGCCAGGCTGGGCATCTCAGTCAGATCAAGTCTCAGGGAGTAAAAAATGGCTGAGAATACAGCTCGGTGGTAGAGTGAATTCACAAGACAGACCCGGGTGCAATACCTGGTACTGTAAAAACAAAACCAAAACAGTAACAAAAGCACAGTAAAACATTTTTTTCTAATGGGCCTTTGGAGTGGGGCAAAGGCACCTGAGTGCTCTACGATGCCTAGGCCAGAGCAGGAAGAGGTGCCACTCACATCCGTCTGGACCATCTGAGGGCGCTGATTGCGGATTCTAGACACAAACTCAAAGACATCCACCTTCTGTTCTGAGTGTATCATGTCCATCATGGCGTCGATCACAATGAAAGTGCCTGTCCGGCCCACGCCCGCGCTTCAGGGAGGAGAAAGATGCCACCTCGTGAGTCACATTCCCTTGAAGTAAATAACAAGCCTGGGAAGATGCCTGAACCTGGGGGACAAAGGACACAGCCTAGGGCAAAATTAAGTAAGGTACAGCTTGGGAGAATAAGGAGCAAATCTGTGCAAGACCACCAGAGGGCACTGCAGCCCCAGTAATTTAGCTCTGGACTAGAGACACTGAAGGGGTGTGTGTGTGTGTGTGTGTGTGTGTGTGTGTGTGTGTGTGTGTGTGTGTGTGTGGTGTGGTGTTTATTATTCCTACCCCCAAACACTGTCTTCTTGTTACCACTGTGGTTGTAACCTGGTATGGGAACCGAGTGATCCTTGGGGTATCTGGTAGTACAGAGGACAAGGCAGTGGACCTACCCAGAGCTCCCATGCCAGCCACCAACCTGAGCCTGTCAGCTTTGAAGAGGTTTATATATTGGGGTTCTATTCAGACATCACTGGGGCAGGGCAGGTGTTCCAGGGGTAGCTGCTGGGAACCTTCACGTCCACCTGCCCTCGCTCTGCTCACCCAACACTGTCCCACTAGCCACCCCTTCCCACGGTGGCTGCCTGCGAAGGTCCTGCCCCTCCCTGACATACCTGCAGTGGACCACAATGGGCCCAGCATGTGAGGGGTTGAGCGTCTTCACTTTCTTCAGGAACTTCAGCATTCCGATGGGGGTGAAAGGTACCCCAAAGTCAGGCCAGCTGGTGAAGTGTAGCTGGGAGACCAGTCGTGGGGCTTTGCAGCTGTCGGGGAGTTGCTGCAGGGGATACGGAAGAAGTGAGAGGAGGTGCCCCTTACCCTACCACTCAGCATCTCCTTCTGAAGGACAGCTGGGGCTCCTGCCAGGTCAGTGACCACAAACACAGAGAACCCTGGACCACAGGGGCGCCGTACCAGATGTGAATATGCACAGCTCTTGGATGGCAAAGGATTCCCACAGTTGCATATTCCCAGGCCAGAATCCCAGTAGCCCCACATCCCAAAAGCTGGTTCTAATGTTCAGATATTCCAGCTCTGAGGTGGGCCTCTCTGCTCTGTCTGGACAGTCCCACCTCATTCCCGGGGAGCTGAGTCATCACTAGCATTTTCTTTTTTATTTTAATTTTTATTATTTTTTAAATTAAAAAAATTTCTTTTGCACTAGCATATTCTTTAAGTTTCATAGAGTCAATATGAGAAGAAAAGACGAAGGTCCAGACCCTCCCTCATAGATTCTCTAAGCCTTTGAAGCATGGTTCTCTTGACCCTAATGGTGAAAGAAGACAATACTAGTGTGTTTAGAACTGTGTGTGTGTGTGTGTGTGTGTGTGTGTGTGTGTGTGATGCTGTGCATGTGCACACTTGCATGCAGGTGTATTCTGTGTATCTAAGAAAGAGGTCAGCAAGGGAAAATAATTTTGGGTACATGCTCTACCACTGAGCCACACCCCCAGTCCGTCCTTTCAAAACCTTCTGCAGTGGCTTCTAGAAACTTCTGTTCAGATTTTGCAACCTAATCACACCATTATATATATGATTGATTCCTGATAAAATGGCCTATCCCTGAAGTCTTCATTTCATCTGCCTTTGTTCACAAGCATTTTTATTGAAGGCTGGCTCGAAACAAGCATGAAAAACACAGAGGAGATTCTGAACATAATTTCAACACTATTATAAGACACTCCTGTCACTGGACATGGTGGCTGCTCACATTTTTAATCCCATCACTTGGTGGGGGCAGAGGCAAGTGGATCTCTATAAGTCTGAAGCCAGTGTGCTCTATACACAGAATTCTAGGCTAGCCTATATAGTGAGACCCTGTCTCAAACAAATAAACAGACAGACAGGCAAACAATCTTGTTTCACAATACTAGGGTATAAAAGATCTCATATTGAACCCTGGGTAGAGCTTGGTGCACAGTGCCCGCTTGGTGCGTGGGAAAGCCCCCCTCAACCCCCACTGAATCCCCTACCTGTCCAGTTGACTCACCCATCTCCTAGGGAGGCCTAGGACAGTTGCTGGGAGTCAAAGTGTCCAGCACTCTGCAGATCAGGTCCTTAATCACTCACTAACTCTGTCCCATGCCCCAGCCCTGCAGCCACAGCCTCAGTGAGAGGTCTTGCCATGCTGTGGGCAGGGTGAAGCGGGGCAGTTCTTTACACTGTAAAGCACCCCAACCTAGCTCCCGAGAAGCCAGCATGAGACATTCATGTGTACCGGATGGATGCAGAACTTGCGGATGGTATAGTCCACCAGAACCACGCAATCCTCTACACACACCCGGATGTTCCCATAGGTCCAGCAGCCCTGGTCCGGCCAGTACTGGTAACACTTCTCCTGTGAGGAGCAATTGAAGGAAAAGAATCAAGGCACAGTCCAATACATGGCCTCCCACCATCTGCACACCATCAAGTGACCCAGGTCAGCAGTCAGCTCCCCAGGAGCTGGGAGGATTACCCGGCAAAAATGTGTCTTTTGTAAAGAAGGAAAGCAAGGCCTCACAGGTGACACACGGGGCTGTAGTGGCCCAACCAGAGTGTTTTGGGTTGGACAAGTAACATCTCATTTGCTCACTCGCTTATCCCTCACACCCTGTTACTCCAGCCATGCCTGTCCATGCTAAACTTGCTCCCTTTAGAGCTAGGGAGCCTGACCCTAACAACCCTCCGGTTGGAGTGAGCCTCATGCTCCAGAATGCCTTCCCTGGGCATTTCCCTGGGGCCCAGCACTCTGTTTCCTTCTGGTCAGGCCACTCCTGTTGGCCACCCTACATGCCATTCATGAGGTCATACTAACATGGGAACCTATTAGGTGCTTCTGGCCACAGAGGCAGTTCTTTACCTGAGACCAGCCCTAGAATCTCTCAGGCAGTAAGCTGTGTGTTAGCACAGCATGTGGACCAGTGGGGACCACTCCAGAGGGAAAGAGCTGTACAATCTTCCTTGGAGAAATCTCTAAAATTTAGCATGTCTTCAGGCACCTCACAGCTTGCCCTAGAAATGGCCAGTGAATGGCACAGCAAACTGGCCTGTTCTCCAGGATCATCAAGCTCCTAAAGTAAAAGATGCCAGGCACCATGGAGACCAGCATCCTTGTTAACACTCTGAGACAAACATCACCCCTCCCTGTATCCTGACCTAAGCTGGCCTACAGTCACAGGGCATTGAACGTGGCCTGTAGTGACATTTAAAGGTCTGGTCTGGGTGAGTCTTGATCCCCCTGGGACTCTCAAGAAATTCTTCCTGGAAAGGTTCCTGCAATGATAGGAACAGGGGTCTCAGGCCCCAGGGAACTTTTGGCTGCCCTACCCTCAGACCTCCCTCAGGTCACAAGATGCCAGTTGGGGTTTGCAACATACTGCCCAGGATGAGGACACTGTGGAGACCACAGTGAAAGCCACCAAGGAAAAGGAACTCTCTTGAGAAATGACTCCATCTGAGGTAGTGGAAAATGAGAGAACCAGCAGGCAGCCCTGAGTCACAAGGCCAGCAAAATAGCAGGAGGTTCTAGGGGAGACTGAGACAATGACACTACCCAGGACACAGGGGGACAGAGGTCCTCTGCCTCTGCTTAAGGCTACAATGGTGACCTTTTGGAGAAGCAGTCCGTGGAAGACCTGGTCTCTGTGGGCAGTGGGTCACAGAGATGCGTGGACTCTGATGAGGGTCAGTCTCCCTGTCTACAGGAGGCGGGGGTCCCCCCTCACAGGGCAGGAAACGTATGGTGAGAGCTCTGTGTCCCTCCTGTGGCTCTTTCCATTGGTGACAAAGGACAACAAGGGTAGGAGTCATGAAGTAAGAAGCAGCAATCCCCACTCTGTTCCCACTGTTTTCTCCCTGATGATGAGAAAACCAGAAATGGACACTGGAGGCTTTTTCCCATGCTGCTGAGCATGGAGCTCACCCGTCAGGTGCCCTGGGGACAGGAGTGCTCTGTGCCTGTTCTGTCTGTCAGTCCAATCTTTGTCCCCTGTGCAGTCTAAGACTGGGTGTTCTACCCAAACCCTGTAGGCTCTGCTCATGTCCTCAGCACATGGGGTGCCATGAGGACCAGGCTAGTGCCACCCGTGCAGAGAGCCTTGGGTGGGGGCCCAGCAGGCAGATGCCTTCTGCCAAGCTGGGCCTTCATGCTGGAACACGCTAGAAGCACAGTCTACTAGCTGGGTCTCCCCACCTGAGGAAGCATCCCTCAGGTTTCCAATTCCCCTTTCACTTGGAAAAAGAGTTCTGTGCCAAAAACAGGTCTGGCAGGGCTTCAGATCTCCCAGGGCTCTGGTGCTCTCCCCTTCAGCCTGCATCTGAGCCAGTTCCTGGCACTGGGAATGGAGACTCGGGCTCAGCAGATGCTACCAGGGTCTGTTTGATAGGAGACAAGGCAACTGTACCTCTCGTCCCTAGCTGATGCTTTAAATTCAGGTGTACAGGCATGCCTTCCATGTGCCTGTTGTTGGCGACCATTTCTCTAGTCTAGGAATGGCCTATGCAATGGCGTTCATTGGCAGCCAGGTCCACCACATGTGAAACACACCAACACCTTTCGCTCTAAAGTTTGTTCCAATGGTATTAGAGCTCTGCGTGCCCGAGATGATCTTCATACAAACAAGGGAACTATGATTCCTTATGTTAAAGCAGGACAGTGAGGTATAGAAATGTGGAGAACTGACTTCAAGACAGGGTGCTGTTTGCCCCCCACTAATAGAGGAGAGATTTCCAGGTAGAAGAAATGGTCAGGGCCGACCTGGTGAGTGCCAGGCCACAAGGAAGGGCTGGGGGGGGGGTGGCGTGTCAGAGCAGGGGAACTTACCTCCTTCCTCTCCTTCAGATTGGTCAGCATGACAATGGTGGCCGACTTCTGTTCCCAGATCATCCTCCAGAAGTCATTCACTGTCTCCTGTTTAGGACCTGTGTGCAGAGGGGAGGGTCAGTGTGAAGGAACCATCTAAGCTCACCCCATGAATTCAGTCTTGGAACTCTCACACCTTCCCCAGACTCAAGACAGGCCCTGCGACTTGTAAGCTTTCTGTGTACCAGAATCTGGGTGGCTATGTTGACTCACAGGCAAAAAATGGGGGGGGGGAGCACAGGAGGACATTTAGGGCCATCTCTGCTTTGCTTGTCATAGTAGCTGGGAGCCACAACATACTTGAGTTCCTCAGAGTCATAGGGCCCTTGTATTGAATTAGAATGCAAATATGAGTGTGTGTGTGTGTGTGTGTGTGTGTGTGTGTGTGTGTGTGTGTGAGAAGGGGGGAAGGGAAGGAGAGGGAGGGGAGAGAGAGAGAGAGAGAGAGAGAGAGAGAGAGAGAGAGAGATCAGGAAGAAGAAACTCCTCTACCTTTTGTCCACTTCCTGTCTGAATTTGACACAGTGCCTATGGGTATAACAACTATTTTGCAATCCTAAGGCTAAGAGTCTATGCTCAGGAGGAGGGGGCAGGGAGACAAAGAACTCCTTCCTTGGCAAGCCAGAGCTTCCGACAGAAATGCAGACCTTTTTTTCCGTTTCCACCAGCGTTTGACAGATTTTTCTCTCCTTAACGAAGGGCACAGTCCCCTGTGTGTAATGAGCACTTCTATTTCTAGGGAATCTGGCCGGCGAGGAGGGGGAGGGGAAGGCTGGTTTAGCTTCACTGACCCTGGGGAGTTGCCGAACCTGGAAAGGCAGCCTCTGGCAGACTAGAAGGTTCTCTAAGCACAGGGTGGGTGTAGGTCCAAGGGTAAGGTCATGATTTTGTGGCTGAGCCATGGTGGCCATGACCTTCATCTCAAAGCCCCTCCATCCCATCATCCCTGCAAAGTAGGAGCCTTTGGGAGCTCAGACAGCTGAGGGACGTCAAAGTTACCTACTGAATGTGAGTCTCAGTGTGGCAGAAGGGTAACAAGAGGCCCCTTGTATGTGCCGTGAAGTCCCCGAGGGGCACATAGCATGGGTGTCTAACCTGGTGAGTCTCTGGTATGGTTGGCAGTTAGAGATTTGAATGACTTTCTAAAAATATGGCGCAGACATGAACTAACTAGAAAGCTTGCTTACCTTGAGCAGCTATGAATTTGTTCTTTTCTTTGTAACCCTAGAAAAATGAAGTCAGACCTGTAATTATCCAGGACAATCTTTGCCCAGGGGACCACTTTGTTCATAGAAGGGGAGGGAAGATTCGCCCCAGAGAATGTAGAAAACAAGGAAGGGTAATATGAAAATCAAACCCACCAGCCACCTCAGAGATAACAGGTACTGTTTTCCTATGTATGGCCTTCACTATTATTCTTTGTTTTTTGTTTTCCTATACACACCGAAGCAGAAATACATATATTTATATTTCTCACTGGGCTCATGTATTGTCTACAAATCCTTCTATTTCCTTGTACTGTAAATTTGTAATTGTAAACCTCAAATGATAATTTCAAAGAAACCTAAATACATTCTGTGGCCTATTGTGGTTTGTCTAGTCAGACTCATCTGGCTGGTTCTAGTTTGTCAACACTATAAGGAACTGGACTGAACAACTCCAGTGTCCACTGTGGTCATTATCCCCCTGGATCTGTTATCTTTGTGACTTCTGGTGAAGAGCCAAGCTGGGAAAACACGATGGCCTCACACTCTAGTGTGACCAAACTGCCCGAAGGGTGGTGACCACACACATACTCAGGATCAGAGAATAAGGCACGCATACATCACAGTTCGGACCCGGTCCCTAAATACCAGCATCGGCTTCATGTCAGGCCAAGGGAAAGGAAGGCAGTCAACTCACATCTATGTAGGAAGCGTTAATGTAGTCAGAGCAGGGGATTCCGTCCACTTGGCTCAAAATCACTCTGGAATGATCGTCTGGGAAAAGCAAACCACACCACAGTGTTAGGACAGGAGCTACAGGGGCCCGGGGTGTCTCAGATCCAAGTGCTGGTCCCTGGAAGGACATTACCAGGTCTCCCCTGAGGTCAGGGCAGGGTGCCCCTGCCTTGTTGAGCCCTGTGTGGTCTACCTGTTCCTCAGCCAGGGGAGGGAGCAGGAGAGGTGGCCTCATGATCACACAGGCAGAAGAGCAGGGAGCAAAGGGACTGTGTTCTCACCATGGATCCCAGCATTAACCACTACAGGTGCACATAGCGGGACCTCAGGATGAAGAACTAGGTCTTTTCATTCAGGCTTTTCAGAGGACATGGGGGTAAAGGGCTTGGGATTCTGAACTACAGTATCCATTCTTCACCATCTGTCCCAGGACTGGAGGGAAGCTGGGCTTGAACAGTTGGACCATTGACTGTGGAGAGTCTAGCTGGCTCAACAGGGTATTTTCCAGAGTGGGAGGGCAGCCAGATATGTGTGTGTGTGTGTGTGTGTGTGTGTGTGTGTGTGTGTATGTGTGTGTGTGTGTGTGTTTGTGTATATTTGTGGTGCTACATGTTATGTGTTACACACACGACATGTGTTGTATGGTATAAGGATGTTATTGTATGGTAGGGTGGGTATGTGTGTTGTGAGTTATATGTGCTTCATGTGTGTGGTGTGTGCATTTTGTGGTATGTACATGTGGTATGTAGATATAATTCAGTGTGATAAGTATGTGTTGTGTGGTAGGGCATGCTGACTGTGAGTTTATTATGTGTGGTATATAGTACATCATGTATATGTATGTATGTTGTGTGTATTGTCAGGTATGTGGTATGATATGTTATAGTGGACTATTTGTGTGGTGTATGTGGTGTGGTATATATATATATGGCATGGATATATATGATATGGTATATATGGTGTGGTACATATATGGCACAGGTATATACACACATATATGGTGTGGTATATATGGTATATACATATATGGTATGGTACATATATGGCATGGATATATGCATGGGTATATATATGGTGTGGTATATATGGTATATGCATATATGGTGTGGTATATATGTGGCATGGGTATATATATATGGTATGGTATATATGGTATATACATATATGGTGTGGTACATATATGGCATGGGTATATATATGGTATGGTATATATGGTATATACATATATGGTGTGGTACATATATGGCATGGGTATATATATGGTATGGTATATATGGTATATACATATATGGTGTGGTACATATATGGCATGGGTATATATATGGTGTGGTATATATGGTATATACATATATGGTATGGTACATATATGGCATGGGTATATATATATGGTATGGTGTATATGATATATACATATATGGTGTGGTATATATGTGGCATGGGTATATATATGGTATGGTATATATGGTATATACATATATGGTGTGGTACATATATGGCATGGGTATATATATGGTGTGGTATATATGGTATATACATATATGGTATGGTACATATATGGCATGGGTATATATATATATATGGTATGGTGTATATGATATATACATATATGGTGTGGTACATATATGGCATGAGTATATATATGGTGTGGTATATATGGTGTTGCAGTGATGTATGTGCACACCAAGGAGCTGTGGCCCCGGGTCCTTCATAGCCCTTCCTTCCACAGAGACTTTGTCACTGTGTCAGCAGGTAGTGAAAAAGGTAGCTGAAGTGGGAAGGACTGTAGTCCCAGCACTCAGGAGGCCAAGGCAGGAGGATTGAGAGTTCCAGGCTAGCTTGGGCTTTGGCTGTGGCCCACTTTACATGGAGGGCTGTTGGCTGGTCTGTGTGTGTTAGCTCAGACTCCCTGATGGAGTTTCATTGCTGAGCTGCATATGTCCTACTCCAGGCAGAGGGTAGTGGTACAACTCTAGGGACAGTTACTAGCCCACACATGCTGGGCAGGATGATAAATCCCAAATCCACAGCCACAGGTCCAGACACTCTTGCTCAGGGGCTCAGTGCCTCGGGGTAGAAACAGCTGTGACCTGGCATATGTCATGGCGGCGGAAGCATGAGAATTTAGAATGACTTACACCGTGGAACAGTTACGGAAACACAGGACAAAAAATAACATCTGCAGACTTAGACTCTCACAGCTTCTAAGAGCTTCCTGCTTCTAAATCCTGAAAAGTCACATTTTGCTGTCAAAACATCACTTTCTAAAATTACCAGCAGTGGCTCCTTCCAGCAGAGGGCCATCAGGCTGCTGGCTACAGAGTCCCCTCAGGCATGAGTCTAGCCTCCGGACTCAGAGCGCTTGACTCCATCTTTGGGATTCCCAGGCCATGGCCAACATTGCACTTTAGGCCAGGGGCATCTTCGATCCTCCTGCAAGTCTGCCCTGGCTTGGGGTGAGCTGAGGGAGGTAGGAGGCACCTGGAGCTGTGAGCATTGGGTCCCCTCATCCCACCTTGCAGATCCTAACCTGACTCCATGAGATTCAGCCCACTGTCTTGCCCCAGCACGACCAACAATTCCATATAGCCAGACATGTCTCTCCTGAACCAGGATGACGCTCTTGGTCCCTGGCAGGCACCATGTTTCCATGCCGTAGGTAACTCCAACCAACAAGGAACAGCTCACCAGTCCTGAGGAACACACCATGTACCCACAGTCCTGAACAATTGTCAACGCCCCAAGTCAAGTGTTACTCCTGGGTAGGATGGAGGTTGGCCCTTACCCTGGGGCAGGAGCAGGGGAATTTATGGGGAACATTGAACTAGACTGTTACAGTGGGGCCATGCTTTCACATGGGGAGAGGGCAGGCTGGTTTGCTTCTGTACAACCCAGCCTTGTGCACAGCAGGAGGCATTGGGGAAGGCACACGGCCTGTGCTAGGATGAGTCCTCTGTAAGCTGAGCGCCCTACCTGGGCCTGCTGCAGGAGCTTGGCCATCCACTCTATCCCCTTGAGCTCTCACCGGAAACTAGCACTCCTCTGTTTGTCAGTCAGTCAGTCAGTCTGTCTGTCTGTCTGTCTGCCTCTCTCTCCTTTCTCTTCTCCCTCCTCCCATCCTTGTTTCTTCTCTCCTCCTTTTTTCCCTTTTCTGAGACAGGGTCTCACTTTCCATGTATCCCAGGCTGGCCTCAGTCTGGAGAGCTTCCTGCCTCAGCCTGGAGGCTGCTGGGACTACAGGTGTGACTTGCCACCTCTGTCTCAGAAACATTCCTGGTTAAGATTGTGAGCGTTCACTTTAGGGGATGGTAGGTTTAATGATTAAGAGAGAAAGCTAGGTAAGAGGACCTAAATGTCCTGGGCTCTAAGGTACATGGAGCTGTCCAATATATGATCCTAGACTAGAATTCTAGCACTTTCTAGAGGTAGCTGTTCCCCACGGTCTGTGCCCAAGGTTTGTAAATGATTTCTGTAAAGCCCACCATAATCCTAGGAACTAACTATACCTAATGTCCCAGACACACGAGGGCCAAACCGAGGCATAAATTAAACTCGTCAAGAACAGTGAAGCATTAAACTAGAAGTCAAAACTGACCTTTGAATACCTCAAGTTTCAGTTGACACGAACCACTCTGAAGAGCCTAGATGCCCGCTTGCTGTAGCCTATTTCTCCTTTGAGCTATGAGTCACAACATAGGTCCTCCTCCTCCTCAGATGCCACAACCCACCCAGCAGTAAAGCCACTGTGTTCAGAGTCTAAACTTGGGACAAGCCACCCTCACAGCCTGGCTGTACAACTACCCCCTCCTCCCTTGACTCCAACAAACTAAAGCCCATTAGTTAATTACTCTAGGTTTGGTTGGATCTGAGGATCATGGTAAGCTTTACAAAAATCACTAAAAACCTTGTACATGGACAGGGCGGGAAGAGCTACCTCTAGAAAGTGCTGGAAATCTAGATCTTATGTTGGATAAGTTACAGCTCCATGTACACACAGCACACCCAAGCTGACTGTGGCCAGCTCCCTGACTCCACCAGGCACTCCTCAAGAGCAAGGGTCTCTGGAACCAGCAGCAGGTCTCTCTTCAGGCTGTAAGTCTGACTTTTGTGGAGCTGTTTGAGGCTGCTCTTCTGTGGGCCTGAAGGGTAAATCTGTGGTTGTGGGAGATGGGAAGGCTGCAGACTTGGCATCCTGGGCCAGCTTTTGAAAAGGTGGCTGGGAACACGCAGGGTTTGTCCTGGCATGTGAGATGGGCACCTCAGGACTAGGCTCAGCCAGCTACAGCAGGTCATGAGAGGCCCAGCCCACAGCAGCCTGCACCCTAGCTCTGACACTTCCTTGGCAACCACACTCCCCAGCTCATGGTTACTGTTTGCTGCTGAGGTTAGAATAAGATCTGTTAAACCTTCTCTCAAGGGTGCCAAACCCATGTGGGCTTTTTATTCTATCATTTTGGCCTTTGGTTTTGGACCATAGAACACATTGGGGATTGTTCCTGATAGCCTCTAAACACTGAATATGAAGTGTTTATGGTGCTGCTCAAGGCCACCAACAGGCCTAGACTGGTGTCCAGGAGTGGATCTGGCAGGAGAGGCCTTGGCCCTTGGTGCCCAAGCCTGTGAGGAGCATTCCTGACCAGCTTGCTTCCTATATGCTTAGCAACCAGAGTGGTCAACAGCAACAAAGATGTCCACACCCCGTGCAGGGAAAAAAGGCCCTCAGACTGTGTGGCCCTGGATTCCTTGGGACGAGCACTGAGCACATACATGGTCACCAGCAGGCTGCAAAGCAGTGCCAAGTGTAACCTGCATGTCACAGATCACACAGAAACAAACAATAAACACCGACAATAAAGAAGTCTTACTGGGCAGAATGTTGGGATATCTGTTTTTTTCTCTGTTTTCTTCTTTATTTGCTAGGTCGAAGGTTCCTTGTACATGTCCAGATGGCAATGACTGAAAGGAAATGGAGAACAGAGTGAACACGGATGAATCTAAACCCAGGTTCCCATTAGTTTCTCTGTTAAGCCCAGGCATTAAAACTGCCGTCTGTCTATCATCCTTGTCTCTCCTCAGGCCCCACATTAGACACTGGGCAGACAATGAGTTATATCCTAAACTTTGTAAGGTAAAAAACTCACTCATACCACAATTCCATCATGCCTCAGTCCATACAGGTTTTAGCCCAGGAAGAGATTCCTTGGGTACAGGCAAACTGATCCCAAAGGAGTTCTGATGCAGGAGACAGAGGGGCAAAGACTACCAAGAAGAGGGTGCTGAGACCCTGGCCTGGGCTGCAGGAGAGGAGGAGCAGGATCCTGGAAAGTGACTGTAGCCACAGCCCTCGCCATGCTTAGGACTCAAATGTCTCTGTGGATTGGGTCACATTAGCAGGATCAGGCCTAGAAGCTCCCTGGAAATGCTGATTCTCCCAACCTCCACCCCCAGTGCACAGAATCAGCAGCTAGGAGTTTGGGGCTCTTGGAGGCTCAAGATGCACCACCTCAATGACCGTTGTACCCCAGTTGAGGAGAGTCAGTGTGAAACGGAAGTTTCGCTTTTCAAGCAAGCTAACACTAAGAAGTGCCATCTCTGGCACTTGTCAAGTGGACACGTGGGTTTCTAGTTCCTTCTACCACCGAAGCCAACCTGCCTCTGATTTTTGGTTGCCTCCAACTATTCACCTCTTGCTTGCTTCTGGTTCCTCATCATACTCAGATGAGCTAGGGTAAAGAGCACTGTGTACTTCAAATCATGCCCTTCAACATTAAATCTGACTCCGGTTGGACCGTGGACCACTGGGCTCCAAGGAAGAAGCTTTATACTTACTGAGTGTTTGCAATGGGTCAGGCACAGAGAAAATACGTTGCTCTTCTGCCTCCCCTCACAACTAGCCTATGATCCAATGACATGGAACCAGACCCAAGGAAGAGTGTTGGACATATGCTCAGCATCATTTGGCTGAAGAGGCAGACCCTGGCAGTCAGCCCTGGAGGGACTCCCTTATTCAAGCATGGAGAAACACGTGAGCTTTCCTGTTTTCTGTGTCCCACTTCAAGTCCCCAGGAGTGAGGGTCTGGCTTCATAGAACAGCCTCAGATGACAGCCATGATGTCCTGGGATTGCTCTCCTCTAGCAGGCAGGAACTTCTTCAGTGGCCAACTCAGTTCTCCCCAAGGGTTTATATCAAGATGCTGTAGGACACCCCTCTCCTCTGCTCTGGGGCCACCACACCACATAGCTATAGGCAGAAGCTTTGCCTAGGCCAATTTGGAGGGACTAGTCAGAGGTCATCCTAGCAATACCAACGAGGAGTTCTCCACTTTGCCTCCAGCTCTGAACACTCACATTCCTTGAGTTTTGATTCACTACCAGAGCTGGATTAACACTACCTCCTTGGCCCTCACTGGACACTGTATTTGTAATGACATCCTCAGGCCTTCTCAAAAGGTTTTAGCCCTGAACACAAAAACCAGTCACAGTGGCCCATGAAACCGTGCAGCTGGCAAACCCTACTGTCGGAGCAGATCCTAGGAGCTCAGTGACGACACCACCAAGGGCAATTATTAATTGTAACAAATGGGACATTCCCCTGCAGCAGGCCCATGGCAGAGGAACCTGCTCTATAGGAGAGACGGGGTACACAGGAACTCTCCAGTGTGTATGTAATTTTTCTGTGTACTTGAAACTGCTCTAAAAATAAAGCCTACTAAAAACAACAGACTATATAAAACCAAGGAAGACGAAGTAGCTGCAATACAGTGGCTAACAAAGCCTGAGTAGAAAGAGGAACCAGGCTCTGATCACCCCTCCCACAGCTGTGTGGCCCTGAGAGGTGGGGCATACAGATGAGGTGGTACACCCTGTCCCCCAGGGTCCTGGAGGACATGATGAGGGGAGGTGGGCAGAACTAGGCAAAGTTCTCTGTGTCTTCCAGATCCGAGCAAACTGAGCAGCCCCCTGCACAGACTGGGCCCAGCATGCTTTCCTGCTGTCAGGCTATCCAGAACCTCCAGGCTCTCAGCTGCTTGGCAGTCCCAGGGAAGTAAGAGTGTCTGGAGATGGTTAGCCTGCAGTGACTCTCTATGCATGCTGTAGGAGGTCTGGTTTGTTCCAGCAACACCAGAGGATGGCTCTGGTTTGTGGTTATGCTGGGACTTCTACATACAAAAAATAAAAACAGAAACAAAAACAAAAACAAAAAGCCCTCCCTTTGTATGTATTCTGCCGTGTTTTCATAGCATAGGTCCCAGGCCCGTGGCTTGACACAGCTTGCTGGGACAAAGCTGGAGAAGATCTCATGAGAGAGGGGCCTCCTTTTCTACTGAATTCAGGAACTGGAAACAGGATAGGGATGTACCCTCTCCAAGAGGAACTAGCAGATAGCATCTCATCCGCGAGTTACTGTTACTTCTTTCTTTACGTGTTATCCAAGTTCCACAGGGCAGGGAAAATCCTACTTCACAGATAAGGAAACTGAGGCAGAGGTGAAGAAAACAGGCCAAGTCTTCCAGGCCAGGATGAGTACTCAAACCAGCTCCATCACTCATCCCACAGTACTGATGATCTGGAGGCCAAAGCCCTTCTTAGCCTCAAGATCATGGTCACCTGACAGTGAACATTGGGCTTGACAGTACAGGAATGTCCAAACACACGTTGAGACTTACCCAGATCCCTCCCAGGACCTTTGGAAGGGGCCATTAGACCAGAGAAAGGGAGGAGTAGGCAAACAGAACTTAAATGTGTTCTGTGAGAACTGGAGTGGCTGATCTGGACAGGAGAGAGATGTTGCAGGAGTGTGGCCTTGGACAGGGTCAGTTCCTCACTGGAGAGATGAGCCAGGCTGTGCACACTCTACCCCACAACTGTATCTCTAGCTCTCCGTTGCCAGGCAGGGAAACTCTGCACAGCTGAGGGCTACAGAGAGGCAGGCTGGGAGGGACAGGTGAAGGAAGAATTTGTTTTGGGTATAATATTTACATGGCTCCAGAAAAAGCCAAGAATCAGCAGAAACAAGCCTCTGAGGCAACTTCTTTTCTGTCAGAGGCTTTCTTCTTACAGCTTTGAGATTACATTTATGTGTTTGGGGGGGGCATGCCTGCATGCACACATACATGCCATGGCATGAATGTGAAGGTCAGAAGACAATTTTCACAAATCAGTTCTCTCCCTCCACCAGGTGGGTTTCAGGGGATTGAACTCAGGTTGTCAGGCTTGGTGGCGAGTGCCTTTACCCCGCTGAGCCATCTTACCAGCTCAGAAACATCTTTTTTGAGCTAATTTAATGCTCAAAATTCACAATGATGAAAACATCAAACTCCTAAATAATGGTAGAATCTGAACTGCACAACCCAGATCAGAGCCCCTGGCCATGGGGAAGCACACTGACATTGTTCTCTCGTGATTGTGCTCAAGCTGTTTCATTCACCATCACTTCCCTTGATTTGATATTTTAAGTAAGCTGGGAAGCCACAGCCTGTCCTCTTGAGTTCTGCACCTGAGCCAAGGCCCTCTGCTGCCTCTTTCTTCTCCTGACCTCCTCTGAGACCCTCCACGGACAGTAGGGTTACTGGCACTCCACATGTGACTGCAGAAGTGGAAGAGGAAGTGGGACAAGCAGGGCGGGACAAGCTTTTAACCAGCAATATGAGAGACAGCTATTTTGAAAATGGAGAATTAACTTCTGCTGCTAAGTTGTAAATTTTCAGAACAGCAGTGCTTGGTGCTCTCTCTTGGTATGACCTAATTTAAAAAAAAAGAGGAAAGCCCACTTGGCAGTGATAAAAAGGGAAGCAAGACAAGGGGTGGGTGTAATGTTGAAAAGTCAGTGAAATGTGGTTAAATGCACCAGCACCTTTCAGTGTCCTCACAGTCCACACACCTCTAGAAACAACCACACTGCACTGTTTAAAAAGCTGGCCCTCAGCCGGGTGGTGGTGGCGCACATCTTTAATTCCAGCACTTGGGAGGCAAAGCCAGGTGGATCTCTGTGGGCCAGCCTGGTATACAGAGCGAGTTCCAGGAAAGGCACAAAGCTACACATAGAAACCCAGTCTCGTAAACAACCCCCCCCCCCAAAAAAAAAGCTGACCCTCTGGGTCTCACATTTGTGTTGTCAGAGGGTCTCCATTGCTAGGTACCATTTGCTGGTGGTGGAAGTGACCTGGAGTAGAACAAGTGATATGACAAAGACAGAGATGGGCCAAGGCAACCATCCATGGACACCCACTCTTGCTCAGGCCCAACGTTCAGCTCCCAGCCCTGCACACAGGGTGAAGATTTGAACCAAACACTTCAAAACACCAACAATTTGGAGCCTTGTATCTAAAACGATGCTTCATGCCTATCCACATGTCATACATTTTAAAAGTTAACAACTTGGGGGCTGGAAAGACAGCTGAGAGGTCAAGAGCACTTTCTGCTCTTGTAAAGGACCTGGGTTCCATTCTCAGGGCCTCCTTGGTGGTTGACGACCACCTGTAACTCCAGGTCTAGGGAATCTGATGGCCTCTTCTGGCACTGTATGCGTGTGGTGCATATATGTATGTGAAGCACTCACATGTACACATAAATTAAAATAAAAAAAGGAAATGGACAACTCTAGGGGTGGGGTGACTAATCTGCACTGTGTCTTAAGTAGAGAGTTCTGAGAATGGCTGTGGGGACTATCAGTAGGCAGGGGCATGTCTCTGTGAGCCACTTCTCCTCTGAGGTTGTGGGAGTGATTCATCACAAACAACAGAACCTCATACACACTCAACGTGAGCTAGTGTCCCTGGCAGACGGCCTCCATCACTATTTATTTATTTTCTGAGCTGAGGATTGAACCCAGGGCCTTGTGCTTGCTAGGCAAACGCTCTACCACTGAGCTAAATCCCCAACCCATACATGTATATACATATGTATATATGTATATTGGTTTTCCGAGACAGGGTTTCTCTGTGTAGCTTTGCGCCTTTCCTGGATCTCGCTCGGTAGACCAGGCTGGCCTCGAACCCACAAAGATCCGCCTGGCTCTGGCTCCCGAGTGCTGGGATTAAAGGCATGCGCCACCACCACCTGGCTCCATCACTATTGAATGGTGCCATGATGATGATGGCTCAGAGGGACAACTGCTGATCTGATTAGAAGCTGGACCTCTTGGGGACCACGACAAGATGCTTGAGGGGGAGGCTTTCTGCAACCTTCAGCGTGAAACTGCCACCTGCACTAGGCAGCACATGGTAGAATAGTGTGTTGATCACAACTGGTGTTACACATGGTACCCAGGAACGGCTGGTAGCAACCCCCAGGAACATCAGACTCAACCACCTCACTTCACATGGAACAGTGAGCACTAGTGAAGGGCACAACACCAGGGACCGGGCTCTCCAGACCCCACTTCTGAGCAGCATCACAATTGGCAGAAGGTCCCTGAGTCCCTGGAACTGCTGGCTCTGACTGTCATGCTGCCCCTCATGGTGACCGAGACCAGGTGTACTCACATTGAACTCTTCACGGAAGCGCTTGCAGTCATCTGCTGATCTCACACGGATCTCCTCCTCCAGGTGCTCCACTGGGATGGGGAAGTACTTCTTGGGACCTGACGGGGACCTGCTCAGCAGCATCACTCTCTGCTGCTCTGTAGGGTCAGGAGACAGAGAAGCCGCTTAGTTCCATTGCCCACGGGTGACTCATTTCTTAGATGGTCGGACAGCATTCCTGATGGATCTGTATAGTGGGAGGGGAGCAGTACTCTCAAATGGAGCACCCTGGGGCTAACCCAGCCCTGAGCCACTGAATCAAACATCTGCTTCCCAACACACCCTATTTTCAGCAAGTGATGGCAGCATTCCTGTCCGTCACAGACATTGCATTCGTGATCTTGCTCGCTAGCTCAGCCACCAGTCACCCTTCCTCTTACTTCGGTCCTACACAAGGGGCACGGCAGCTCCATGCTGCAGGGTCCAGGTCTGGGACCAGAGAAGAGGAATCACAGGGCTCTGGGTCTAAGCTCAGAACAGATGGGAATCTGCCAGGATCTCTATCTTGAAGCCTTCTCTTCTTGGTAACACACAGGCTGCCCGCTTCCTCAAATCCCATACCTTGCAATGCAGAGAAACCAACTGTCTTTGAGGCAGGAGAGGAGGGCATTGTAAAGGAGAGGGTGGGCTGTGGGTTGAGGGACTTCATTCATACAAGCTCAGACTGAGGTGGAAGCAGTGTCAGGGATTGGCATTTCTCTTCACAGGGAGAGAGCTGACATTGATAAAGGCAGTAGAATAAGTCAGCTGCCACCCATGCAAAACGCCCTGTCCCGTTTGTAGAGTTCACTGAGTCTATGCCACGGACTTTGCTCCAAGGCAGCCTTTGGCTTCAGTCAGGTAGGCTGGTAGAAGAAGCCTGTGGGCTTCTGTGCCCTCCCAGCCACACCCCTCCCTCTGCACTGCCTTCTGGGTTGTGCAGGAAAGGGAGAAGAGCAAGATGGAGCATGGAGGTGCACTGGGCCATATGATGGTCTGCTCAGGAGGGCAGGTCCCCCAAGCTCAATGGAGTCCTCTGTTGCTCACATTCCTCCACCTCTAGGCATTGCATTAGCCCCTTCACTACCTTGAGTGAGTTCTAAAGTTTCACTTGAGTTCTGATAACATGCATGTTACCTCGAGCCAGGCACAGCTCTGTAGGAAGTTAGGACAAAGCTGAAGCCACTGGTACAAACCAGGGTTTGGGGTTTTTAG
Source organism: Onychomys torridus (assembly GCF_903995425.1). Taxonomy (NCBI): domain Eukaryota; kingdom Metazoa; phylum Chordata; class Mammalia; order Rodentia; family Cricetidae; genus Onychomys; species Onychomys torridus. Next base: position 113,434,716 of record NC_050443.1, on the reverse strand, counting down.
TTGTCACACTGAGGATTGTGCCAGGGACTTTGCATGTGCTGGGCAAGTGTTGTGCCACTGAGCTACAGCCCCAGATCCCTTGGTCCTTTGGAGCAAGATCTTATTCTGTAGCTCAGGCTGGCCTTGAACCTGTGAGGCTTCACCTCAGCAGGTGCCTCCAAATGCTGAGATTAGAAGCCTGTGCCGCCCCCCACTCAGCTAGAACCTGTGTGTTGAAAACCTTTGCTGTGTCTCCCATTGAAACACAGAAAGAAAAACAAGCTTTTGTAAGCAGCATTTACAAGTCAGAACACAGCTGGAATCTCAGTTAGGCATGTCCCCTAACTGATGCTCCTTCAACAAAGAGTGAGCAGCTTTGCCAGAGCAGTGACCCTGCCAGCTCCATCCCGAGGTTGTACAGTGTCAACTGAACACTTCTCTTCACAAGTTAGAGCCTTATCATAGGGTGATTTCAAAGGCCTCAATGAGAAACGTTAGACAGCAAAGCCCTGCTAAGCTGACAGGATATGAGTGGTCTCTTTAAAAAAAAAAAAAAAGCCCAAACCCACAAACTGAAATGTCTCAGACATCCGCTCTCCTTTGCAGGGAAAACGACCTCTGACACCAAGTTCCGAAATATAGAGAAATTCTACGCTACTAGGAGGCAGTAGCACCAGCCCAGGAGGAGCTGGAGAGAGAGGAAAGCTTACGGGACAGCCTGACAGGGCTGTGAACGCCCATCCTTTTCAGAGTCAGTACTGAGACCCGGTGTACAATACCTTGCTCTTCTAGGATCCCGTTGGGCATCTTCTTGTCGTTGCTGCTGACCACGGCTTTCCTCTGCTTCCTGAACCTTAGAGGCAGAAGATGTGTTAGGTCTCGGCACAGCAGGAACCCCCAAGCCCTGAGTGCGGTGATACCCACCAGGTAAGCCGGGAAAAACTCTTTCTGTTGCTCATGGCTGAGCCTTGTGCAGCTCAGGCTGGCCAGCTGATGTCTGAGCTGTTTGGGCCCACACCCCCAGCCTTCAGCACACTCATTTCCTCATAGGAGATGGTTAGGGCACGTCAGTGCCTGAGGACACTCCTACCTGAAGAAGTAGGCTGTGAGAAGGAGCAGGAGGAGGAGCAGAGGCAGCAACAGCCAGGTGAGCAGCGGCTGGGAGGTACCAGGGTCCGGAGGGCCTGTGGGTGGGTGGATTGTAGAAGATAGAGGCCCCCATCAGTATCCTGGGCAGGGTGAGGAAGGATTTTCATGGCACATCCCACGGTACAGTTTGCAAATGATCTCCCATCAGTTTTTGGGACAGAGGAGTGTGATGATGTGATTTGTCCAAGGTCCCTGATAAAGGGTGACCTTCCTGTACCCCAATGCAAGCTGCTAGTCAGTTATTTTTCTGAGCACCTCTGACCCAGCTCCTCTCCACAATGAGGAGGTGGAGGAAGGTAGATCCCCCTCAGGGAACAGCTGTTGTGTCCCAGCCCAGTCGGGGCAGGAACGCCAGGTATAAAAAGGGACAGGCTGGCCCCAAGGTTGGGTATAGTTCTTGAGGAACAGATACACTGTGGGCTGGCTTTTCAGGGTTGTGAATGCCCTGTCACAGTGAGAGAGAGGAGCGTGGAGATCACTGGCTTTCAGGAATCACCCTTGCTAGGCCATCCTGTGCACCTACCAGTTCTACCTTCCTCAGAGAGACTTGTATCCCTGCCTTTGCCCCTTGGCTTTGGTCACCTTGTGTTCATCAACTCACCCACCCTCTCAGGCTGTTAGGGTGCTCTCTTATCTCCACAAAGTTCCCACCTGAAGGACACCATCAGAAGCCCCCTTCTCCAGTTAACCAGCTTGGCTCCTCTCTTGAACTGTTCCAGAGGGCTCTGTTCTGGAGTTGAGGATCACATGCCACCAGGACTAAGTATGTCCCCTATAGAAAGGCCCTGGAGGTCAACAGCTACATTTCCATCCTCTTGAGTTCCAGAAGTGCCAAATATTGTTTCCAAACTGAGTGTGTGTTGGGGGGGTTCATGTCCTTCCTCCCACGGGCCAACCTAGTCTCTTGAAGCTCAGGGATCCAGGAAGGAGTTTGAAATCTGGCCATTGTCTCCCTACCCTTGTGCATGTAATCTAGAGGCTGTGACCCACAGCCTGCCACCTGTGGCCCTGCCTGTCTCAGAGGAACAAGGCCAGGTTTGTATTAGGCTTAATGGCTAAGAATATCTGTCCCTCTCTCCAGTCTAAACCTGCCCATTGCCCAGCTGGGTCCCTTCAGAACAGCCTGACCCAAGGCTTTCTGTCTGTGACTCCAGAGAGTGCTATACCTGGGCTAGGGCCTGGAGCAAATTCTCGCCTGGGCTGGAACTGAAGGGCGGAGCTGAGGCAGTGACAGGGAGTCCCACTGCTCTGGATACCCTGATTCAACTCCATCCATTTTGGGTCAAAGGCCGTTAGAAAGCGTGGGCTGCCTCCTCCTTCTTTTCCAAGAATGCTCACTATCTTTTCTCGGTGTGTCACCATGGTGAAACTACCCACTTCTGCATTGCCCAGAGGTCAGCCTCTGGCTCAGCCTCTGCTCTGCACGAGCAGTTACAAAACTGGCCGGCCACGAGGTCCACTCTGACTGTGACAGAGTGAGCCTGTGGGTCCTGCCAATCCTTCCCCAGGCCTTGTCAAAGACTTGAAGGGCCAGCCTTCATGTCCATGTTCTTGGAGTACAGGCTGCAATAACAGACCTGGAATCCCACAAGGCATGGGTTGGATGACCCAAGGCATAGATAGGTTGTCACACCAGGCAGAACAGGTGACTCAAATTGGTTTCTGTGACTTCTAATGACATTCGTCCAGGAAGCCAGAGGTCGGGACCAGAACTCCACAGGCTTTCCAAGGGCAGCAGGAAGATCCAAAGCCAAGACAGTTGGTATGGAACACAGGGAAGCATGTGGGGCTTGTTCTGGCTGCAGGGTGTCAAGAGTCTATGGGAAGATGAGTCCAGACTAATTCTTGCCTCAAACATTGCAAAGGAAGAAACCCATACTTCATGTAAAAATGTTTGAAGTTGTTGGTCACTATGAAGTTGTTGGTTAGATTTCAATTTAAGTTTGTTAAACAACATGGGTCAGAAAATAAACCCTTGTGCATTCTAGGGCAGTGTCCCCTCCGCCCTAGTGGTGTTGCATCCAGGGAGGCATGAGGTCCTCCCAAAGGATATCCCATAGTCACATTCTGATTTCTATTCACACTGACTCTGGGTCTCTCTAGATGGTTCAGCCTTTTCCCTAACATGCTGTCAGGTTTCTCAATGGTATGTGAGTGAGTACATGTGTATTCATGTAGATTTTAGGCATAGGCACACCTGCAAGTGTGTATCATCTGGTCCTGACCCTGGAAAGACAATGGTTTGTGTGTAAGGTGTGGCCTGGAACTTTTTACTCTGGACACAGGTTCCCCCAGTGATTCATCTGCTGTTTCGAGGGACCCATGCAGAGGGGCAGGGGCCAGCCGCAAGGAGCTCTTTCCAGACCCTGTGGAGTTCTGTACAGATCTGCAACAGATAGTACTCCTCCAATGAGGGGGTATTCCACATCTCTAAGGGGTCCCCAGTGGGGAGGCAGAGTTGGAGTAAAGGAGGAAGAGGAGGGAAGGAAGGACAGGGAACATAGTGGCAGCCGTGCTCTGGGAAGAGACAACACAGCCCCTGGAGGACTGGACTGGAGAACTCTCTTGGTTTGAATCCACAAAGCATGGGTTTCCATTCCAAGTAGCGGAGACAGAGTGAGCATGCCAACTGCTTTGTCTCCCTGTCGTGAAGTTGTGAATGCATCTTCCTCTACATTTTCTCCCAACATGCAGGTTTGGTTAATAAATAGACTCACTACTCTCTCCTGCCATCCAAGACTGCATGGGTTGCAGGAAGTACTGTTTCTTTATGAATTGTTCAAGAAGGAAAAAACCCAAACTACCACTTATGCAGAATCACCCGCTTGATGACACATCCTAACACTAATGCTGTATGTATGAAGCAACCAGATGAAACATGCTCTGAACAGGTCCCCAGTTCACCTCTCTCATTGACCCTGGAGAGCTGCCACTCTAGGCAAGCCTCCTCATTCTGTGTCCTAGCTGCTTGCAGTCCTACACTTTGGATGGGCCCAGATTGCATGGGGATTTGAGGCTATTCCCCATGTGCATGCATGTGTGTCTGTATCACATGTGTGCAAGTGCTTGTGTAGGCCAGAATAGGGTGTCTGATCTCTTGGAGCTGAAATTTCAGTCAGTTGTAAAGGGCCATGTGAGTGCTGGGAACTGAACTTGGGTCCTCCGGAAGAGCAATAAGTGCTCGTAAACACTGAGCCCTCTCTCCGGCACCTACCTTGTACTTTATCTCACCAGGGTTTCTGTATGGCATCTCCTACAAGTGGACCTTGTGTCCACTACACACGTTATCAAACAACAATGGAAAATTTCAGATGGTCTCCCAAAGCATCTGACATCCGTGCTCACTGGGGTTATGAGGAAGACACTAATGATCCTTCCACTTCTAGTCAGGCAAAAACACAATAACATTTTAGTTCGATTTTCTCTAATTTTCAGAGAGTTTGGCTCCTTTGCATGATGATTAAAATGGAATTAATTAGGTACTTTGATTTTTCCCTGGTTGTGTTTGACATCTCCTAATATCTTCAGCTGTCAACGTGACACAGCCCAGAATCATCTGGAGGACTGCCTGATTCACATGGGCCCATGGTCATGTCAGTGGGGCATTTCCAGGGCATTGATTATCAGTTGACATAGGAGACCTCGGACCACTGTAGGTAGCACCATCCCTAAGTTGGGGGTCTTGAGCATGGGCCAGAGTGAGCCTGGAGGCAGCATTCCTTCCTGGTTTCTGCTTTAGTTCCTGTTTGAGCTCCTGCCTTGACTTCCCTTTATGATGGACCACAGTCAGGATGTGCTGCCATGGGGCGCTTTTGGTCATGGTGTTTATCACAGCAATAGCAAAGCAACCAGAACACCATCTATTTTCCTACTGTGCTATTTTACATGTTAATTTTTCAGGGTTCTTCCTGTATGTATTATGGATGATAACATTTCCTTACAGTTTTAACATATTTATAACGAATTCTTTGTCTAAGAAAATGCGTCACGATGAATATTGAATTCATTTTGGCCAATGATGAAAAGAAGCCATTTCCTGTTGTTCTGGCACATTTTGGCAATGTGCTAACCCTCAAGAGATATTTCATACTTTTTCAGGAGCCAGATCTCTTAAAGAGCACTTGGCGTACCCTCCCAAGTTTCAGGACAAAGGAGCTATCATGTTAAGTTGAGGCCTACGTAGCTCCTAATAGTAGGACCACAGATGTTGCTAAGCGCCGAGGCCCAGAAGAGATCTAACCAGAATTTGTTTCTGTTCTGGGTGCTGAGGTCATGTGACAGCCCTCGCTTCCTGAAAGTAACACTTCCTGCCCACAACAATGTTACAAACCAATAAATCTTGCTTTCAAATGAACCGGAAAGCCTTAGACATGGACTGTGATGCCACCCTGAGGGAGAGTCAGGTACCACCTGTAGGGCTGTCATGGGACTCTGACAATTCCTACCACTACTGTGGGGAGATGGATGCTCTGTCCTCAGGCCTTCAGGGACATGCTGACAATTTTCCAGGTGTCCCTAAATAGTCAGCTAATTAGTGTTGGTGAAGGAAGTTAAGGAAGTAGGTTGGAAGACTTCAGTGAATGTTTGTGAAGGTCACGGTCCTTAGGGCAGGTCTGGCAGGTCTGGGATGTCCTAGGCTGCAGGACACTGTTGAGGACCTGCCTGTGGAAAGTCACCTGCAGAGAGGCATGTGCTGCAGTTTCTGGGTTGTCTTTTCTGTGGCTGAGGGTTTCCCCTGGGGTGTCAGGGCAAGGAGGAAGACAATTCAGCCAGAGTGCTCTCAGTCAGGTGCTTGCTTTCATTGGAGAGGGGCACTTTCCTCCTCCAGGGCTGTCTCTGGAGGAGATTATCTAGGGTCAGGAAACCCTGTAAAACCCTTAGGTGGGGTGAAATCTGACCCACTGGGACAGCACCAACTTCCACTGACTTTTTCTAAAAAGTGTTTCTGTAAAGATATTGACAATTTGGATTTTCCTTAAGCCTTACAAGGACCAAGCATGATGCTGAATTTCATGTGTAAACTTGATCAGGGCATAGTTGCCAAGACATTTAGAGACAACCATCATAGGGGAGTTTTGGATGAGATTAACACTGGAATCCATAGACTGAGTGAAGCCGAAGGTCTATCCCAGTGTGGATAGGCCTCACTCTACCAGGAGTGGAGCAAGTATGTAGTGAGGGATGGGCATGAGGCTGGTGCAGAGACAGGGGCTAGCCTGTCTTCATTTTGACTTTATCACCAAGGCACACTGCCAGGAATCCCTGTCAACTAACTCCTCATCCTGACCTCACCCATTTAGCCTGAGCCTAGCTCTGCCTGTGTGCAGCACAAGCCACTAAACACACACACACACACACACACACACACACACACACACACACACACACACACACACACACACACACACACACACACACACACACACTGAGGGAGTTGGGGATTGAAACAGCAGCATTCTTGACTTTCAGAGACTGGCCAGATGGCTGGGTCTGGAGCTGGCTCCCTGCTGACCACAGCCAAAGCTAATGCCAGGGGAGTGCTGCTGTGTTCTGAAGACTGTCCAGCTCACTTGTATCTGGAATACTCACTGCACTGCCAACCAAGAACCAGGGCTGCCACTACCTGGTCCTCATGAGTCGGGGCAGGGAGGCACAGAGGGGTTCAGGAAGTCCTTCCAGGTTGCTCAGCTCACAAGTAGCTAAGATGGAATGGAACCCAGGCAGTGAGAGTTAAGAAGACCCACTCTTGTTGTTTTCTTCCCCTTTCCTCGTCCTCTTTCTCGCTTTGGCTTTACACAGTATTTACTCATTTAAAATTGAGATGAATTTACATATTAGAAAATGCACTTGTTTTTAATGTATGGTGAATAAGTTCCCAGAGTGAGGCAGCTCTGACTGTGATAACACTGTTATTAGAATATTTCTTTGTCTCCAGTAAGACCTCTCCTGTCTTCATCCTTAGCACAGGCATGCTCACTACTCTCCCTGCCCATGTTTTTCAGGTCCTGGATATTTCCTCTCAATGGAGTCCTACCTTAGCCTACCTCATCTGGTCTCTGTGTCTACCTTGTGTCACTGGGAATGTCTCTGAGCTTTCTCCTCGATGTCACATGGACACCGGAGTGCTTTTTCCTCTTCTTTGTCCTTTAAACTACAAAGCGAGGCAACAGACTGACACACACACACACACACACACACACACACACACACACACACAAAAAAAAAAAAAAAAAAAAAAAAAAAAAAAAAAAAAAAAAAAAAAAAATCCCTGCCCTGGAGTGTATCTGTTCTAATTTTCTCATGAGGACAAGGCAGCCCTGTTCATTCCAACTCCATCTCCTGGAAGTCATGACACACCCACAAATGCTCCTCATTCACCTCTAAAAAGAACGACTCTTTTAAAAAGAGAAACCTCACTACATACCAATACGACAGCATATTAGAACAGTAATTTCTTAGTTACCATTTTGTTGTATGGCTATTTCCTCAAGGTCAAAACATATTCTCATGAGGGGGAGTTGGAAGCTCACAAAACATTAAGAAAGCTATAAGACTCATGAGACCTTTCCTGAGATTTTACAAGCTATAGACAATAGCTTGGGATGGGGAGGTTCTTCAATGCAGCTGCCTACAAACTGCACAGGAAGCTGTAATGATGCAGCTTTTCGTGAGCTGTTACCCAGGCTGGAGTGGGCTTTCCAGGGAAGCAGCTGCTTCTGAGTCACACATGCTTCTGTATGAAACCCCAAGAAATTTACCGGTAAATTACCCCAAGAAACTACCATGTCAGGGTAGACATGGGTGCAGTCATTTCTTGGGTCTATGATGGGTGTCCTCCCTTGGGTAAATAGATGTTTGCTCATGTGTCTTCAGGAAAAGTTACACAACAAACCATCAACCCAATATTCACATTTGCCCAACTCACTGGTCAGTGTTTGGTAACAGTTGGTCCTAACAGGCTCTACACAGTCACACTTTTCAGAATTTATTGTTAAACTAATTAATTGTGCGTGTCTATGTGTGGACACATATACATCACAGTGCATGTGTAGAGGTCAGAGGGCAACCTGCAGGAGTCAGTTTTCTCCTTTCCACTGTGTGGGTCCCAAGGATGGAACTCATGTTGTCAGGCCTGATAGCAAGTGCTTTGCCCCTGGGTCATCTTGATGGCCCCTTTTGGGCTTTCTCATTCTCTCCTTCTTCTACCGAGGCTGAGGGCCCCCTCAGCAGGTGGGACAGCCTCCTTGAACACACCTAGATGGCTCTGGTCATAGGTACACACCCAGCTTCCTAGTTGGGAACACTGGAAGATTCACTGGACTCTCTTCCCCAGCAGTCCTGGGTACTCAGGCAGTGTGTGAGGCAGCTGGAGCAGCTGGGGTCAGGGTAGGGGTCCTTACCTGCAGTTGTGCTGGTCCAGTTGCTTTCTGCTGGGGTGGTGTCGTTGCCTTTACCAGCTCTGGCGAGTGACAAGCTAAAACTTGCCAGTAGGAGTGGACAGAAGGGCTCCATGGTACACCTGCAAAGAGACGAGGACTTGAATAGAATGTTTCTGGGTAACAGGCCCTGGACACTGCTGTCACTAGGGAGGAAGAAGAAATAAGAGAGAAACTTACTATAGGTAAGGAAACCAAGAGCTCTGCCCACTGACTTCACAGTCTCTTTTGTCTTCCCCACTTTGTGGTGGTACAGTCACTGTCATCTTCAGGTTTGGCCAGAGGGTATATGGCTCACAACTCCCACATTGCTGAGGGTGAGCCAGTGTGGAGTGGGACCAGACCCCAGTGTTGTCCATACTACTAGCCGAGGCAACTTCATGAGTCACCTGGCATCCCAGATAGCATGTCCCCCAATACCGACTGCTCACCCACTTCCCTTCCACAGCCATTCTCTGGCCAAGCTGTGTCCATGGTGGGTGTCCTATCTTGGGTAAACAGATGCCAGTGCCTTTCTGTGTGCTTCTTGGGTCCCTCTCACTAGGCTGGTCAAATCCATTCCCTCCAGATGTGGCTCAGGAGATCCTGGTCAAGCAGCTTGAGGCTTCAGGGTCCGTCTCTACCCTCTTCCAACCAGTGGCTATATGCTCTTCCAGCCCATTTCAACAGCCCCCTCCTGGCCTTGCCTCTGACTGTACTAACTCCCTACTCCACAGGGCCACTTAACAGCCTCAGGAAGGAGCTAAGTGTTTATCGGGTTGAATGGATGCAGGGGACAGTCCAACTGGCAAGGGGTTCAACACAGAGAAATATCTTTCATACTAGGACCACCCCACAGCAGTGACCTCAGTTTCACACTTGGCTCCCCATTTTGCCCAGTCACCTTCAACCATCATTAGAGATGACAGTTGCTTGAGGACTCCTGATCAATGGAGGCAGGCAATGGCACCTGCCCAGTGCAGATATGTAGTCCCTGACCATGGAATCTCATCCACAGCTAGCCCAGAGGCTCTGTTCAATCCTTGTAGAGAGAAATTTTGCTACTCAGTGTGGAGTGTGGAGTGTGAATGGACCATACTTCAGAACTGAGGCCAGTAGACACTTAGCCCTCAGGCTGTTCCAATAGGGGGCACCAATGTTTATAATCACTGAAGACATGAAAGGATCATGGCAACACCCAGTGCTTCTCAGTAGGCAGCATTACCAAGATGAAACAAGCCCCAGTACTTTGTGAAAACCATCCCAGAACAGTAGTTAGTCAGTGGCCACCACCACGTGGGGCCTCTCCTCTTCCTAGTTCCTAAACGCACATGGTAAACTTATAAAGTGAGCCTCTGGGCTTGAGTGCACACCTGCTCTGAGCTGCTGTTTGCATGTGTGTCATGTACACAGTAACCCCCCAAGGGTTGTGAATCAGTGGCCCCTGGATGGTGAGAGACTGGGCAAAGTTAGGCTGCAAGGTTATAAAGCCCGTGTCGGAGGTCAGGACTGCTGGGGACACACGCCCTCAACTGGGTCCATGCTGCCCAGGCTCTCCTTTGACAGGCAGCTCCACACACATTGCCACACACTGCCTTCTCTCTGTCCAATCTGTTACTGAACACTGCCATGGTACTTTACATACGCTGGAGGACACTGCAGAGTAATTGATTGGGAATTATTAATTGCCTTAATCCAACTCCAGAGACATAGAATTCCTGGGTGAAACATTGTGCTTCGTCCCAAGCATTAATAACCTTCCTCATCAAGCACTCAATGATCGAAGAGGAGGCTAGGCCAGCACCCTGGAGGAGTGCTCAATTCCTTCCCCCATTATAGCATTCTCCAAGTTCCCAGAGCTGAAATTCCTGATGGAACCAGTAGAGGGAGATAAACTGTGCAGACATCAAAACCTGTCCAGCCATCTGGTGTCTCTTTATTGTCCCACTTGTATTCTAAGGCGAGTGACAACCTGTCGGAGGATCCCTGGCCATCCACTCTCAAACACTTGTGCAGGCTACTTAGTAAGCACAGACACGAATCTGTGCAGAAATAATGTGGGAAGGAGGAATTAAACCCATGCTCAACTCCAAGGATCTGCAGCTGACTAGTATTTGCTGCGTGCCTGCCAAGTGCTAAGCACAGGAGGCATGAAGCTTGTGCAGTCTGCAGAGCTGGAATGAACAAAGCAGACTATTCCCAGAAAAGCAGACTTTATTTTTACTCTACTCAAAATCCACCCATCTATCAATTGGATTATAAAGCCATCTTTCTTATTCCATTGAATTCTTTTCCAGTACTTCCCACGACAGGGGTTGAGTAACCTGTTTGGATCTGGACATGCAAAGCTGAGCCAAGTCCTGCCCGTGACCAGGGAAGCTCCCCAGCCCTACCCCTTAGAAGCTGCAGAGGCAGGGTCGTGCAACCAGGATGTCAGGTGCAGTTCCCCAGAAATGAAGCACACAAGCTGAAGGTTCTTCAGCAAATGGGATGACACAGAGGCTTGGAGGAAGCTGTGCACGAACTGATATTACACAATCACTGTTTTAGCCCACAGGAGCTGCTTCCCAGGGGGAACTGAAGAGCAAGGGTGGGAGGTTTGGGTCTAAAGAATTGAGAAGGCTGTGGAATAACGTGTTAGCCAGTTGCTTTACACCCTTAGGCTCACTTTCTAGTAACAACCCATGTTACTAGAATCACATGAAGGCCCAGTACTGGACACTGGAACTCTACTGGAGAGTGATAGGTTTATATACAACCAAGAGTGAAGACCACCATTTCCCTCTCGTGTTCCTGGGGGACCATCTCCACACCAAGGGAACATGAATGAAGACATGGGAGGTGCCATGATGTCTTTCTCAGAACCACTGTCCCAATCCCAGTGTCCTTCACTTTGGCACACACATTACACAGGGGTCTTAGTTAGGCAGGACAGAGAAGGTTCGGGGGCGGGGGGGGGGGGAGGCTAAATTTGATTTGTGAAAAATCCCCACAGCAGGAAGTCCTTATCTTCAAATAGGAGGACTTCAAATACTTGAGTGATAATGGACAGGTGTTTCACTCTCATCTGTACAGATGATGTCCACCCATGGGTGTTAGTCAGCTAAGGCTGGGCACCTTGTACCCATAAGCTGCAGTTTGATGTAGGAAGCCCAGATCTGGGAAGGAAGGCACTAGCATTGTAAAATGATGGCTGGTGACATAAGCCACTCTTTTTGGAACACAGCAGAGTTGCCAGGCTTGGCTCTTTCTGCCTTTACCACACTATGCAGACACCAAACCGAAGCGCTGAGGGCTTGGTTGGTTGTCTGTGTGTGACACATGTGAGCATGGTGACTTGGGAAGCCAAGTGAGGGTGTCAGATACTCTGGAACTGGAGTTGCCATCTCTTGTGATTCCTTTCCCTCAACTTCATGTGAGTTTTGGGAACCAAAAATGGGTCCTCTGCAAAAGGAGTGTGTGCTCTTAACCATGGAGACATCTCTCCAGCCCCAAGTATCTGTTTCAAATACCTGTCTTCTATAAAATCAGGACAAGGTGACTCACTCAGCAAGATAATTATTTTTTAATGATCCAGGAAAAGACAAAAATTCAAGTAAAATAATGTCTTTCAATGGCAAAAGAAACAAAACCCAGAGCTTTCTTAACTTTTAGGTGTGAATATACTTACAGGGATGAAAGATTTAAACAATTACTTTTTTTTTTTTAAAGCCATTCATTAAAATCTGCAGACACAGCATGTTTCAGGTGTATCCACGTGACCCTGCCTCTTTGAAGATGGCTTTGCTTATTAAAACAGAAAAGATGTTCACAGGGAGTCCTCAGCTCAGTGGGTGAAGGGTGGAACTTAATTGCTTTTGAGCAAAGGTAATTGAATGTCTAAATGCAAACATGGAAACATCTTTAAAAAGAGGTTGCCAAAGGGGCCCTCATGTAGAGAGAAAAAAAAAAAAGGAAAAGCAGAAAAAAAATCAGGCAGGGAAGAGGGAAGAGGGAAGAGGGAAGAGGGGAGAGGGAAGAGGGAGTGAGTGGTGGTAGGTGGTGGTGGATGTCCCTGCCCTGGCTGTAGTCACCTGGGAGATATCCTCCAGGGTCCAGGCAGGGAACTGGCTGTCTGAATAGGTAAGAGCTGACCTGCTGGAGGCAGGTACCATCCTGAGCATGTGAAGATGCACAGCGTGTTGGCAATCAGGTACTGATCATAGGAAGGAGGGGAGAAGAGAGGGAAAAAAGATGGAGAGAGGGAGGGGAGGGGGCAAGTGGGGGAGAGATAGACAGATAGAGATAGAGAGAAGGAGGAGGACAAGGAAGGAGGGAGAAAGAGAGATGGACGCCGAAGAGTACCACCCGACTCAGCTTATTGGGAAGGATCTGTAAGCCCATGAGCCTGTCAGCAGGTCTGTTAGGGAACAATTTCAACTCCCTATGTGGTGTGTGCTCATTTGCATAATTCCAATTATTCCCTGAGCCCTCTTGAAGATGGGCAAGAAGTGAAGAGCCTCTTTGTCAGAATTCAGTCTCTTTCATCAAGGCAACAAGACTAGGTCGTGAAAATCACAGGATCCCACTCAGTAGCACATTTTCACAGACCATAAAAACATGTTTGGATTCATTGAATTAGCAAGCAGCAAGTGTCTGGTCAAGTCCAGTTAGGCACTGGTTGAGAGAACAGGGAGCTAACAGCATTTTTCTCCATGGGGCCAAATGGGTCACATGTCAGGGATATGTTTTGGTTTTCCCCACAGGGAATCAAAACAAAACATAAAACCAAACTTCCCATCCTGAGAAGACAGGAAGACCCTAAAAATCTACAAGTGGTGATTGCATGAAGAGTGCATAAAACTCATGGGTGGGAGTCACACAGAACAGTGAATGAGGGGTCACATAAGACTAGTAAATGAGGGTCACAAAAAATTATAACAAACAGGGGCTGCATAGAACCAGCGACTGGAACTCACAGTCAACTCCTCTTTCATGAAAAGTTACATGGAAAGAGGGGAAAAGTTGGAATAACTTTTTAATCTTACCTAACCCAAATTTTCCCTAGTGAATGGACATTAGTGATGGGGGAATGTCTTTCTGTATGCTGTGAATATGTGTTGCTCTGATTGGTTGATAAATAAAGCCATTTGGCCAATGGCAAGGCAGCTTAGAGGCAGGTGGGAAATTCAAAGAGAGAGACAGGAAGAAAGCAGGGAGAGACACCAGTGAGCCGCCCAAGGAGCAACATGTAATGACTGGGACACAGGTAGCCACAGAACATGTGGCAATACATAGATGAATAGTTATGGGCTAATTTAAGATATAAGAACTAGCTAACAAAAAGCTTGAGCCATGGCCATGCAGTTATAATTAATATAAGCCTCTGTGTGTTTACTTAGGGGATATGAGTAGGAGAGATTTGTCCCAACCACTAGCAGGCCAGGACACAGGAAATCTTCCAATTACATATTAGTGATTTAGGAAGGAAAAAAAAAAAACCCTGAAGAAAACAAATTCAATACCCACAGATTTAGAAATGAGTGATAAATCACAGGCTTGGCAAGGACTCTGCCCTCAGCACCCTCTGTCTTTGTCCCTTTTTCAATCAGAAAAGTTCATGGCTCTAATGGAAGGCACTGTCTATTCCTATAAAGGAAATCTGAACTGTGATGTTCACCCACTGGGAAAGGAAGGCTGATTACTCTCTGTGCTAGCCAGCCTTTCATGACTGTGACAAAATGCATGAGGAAACACTTAGGGAGAGCTGCACCCCAAACACCATCAGATTCTGAGCCCATCAGTGGATTAATCAGAGCTCTTACGATTCAATCACTGCCCAGAGCCCATGGGCTAGACACTGACTTTCATGAGTGGTTAGGGAATGTTTTATGCTGTAACTATTTTCATGCTCACCACTACTGTATCTTCACATTAATAACGTGTCCAGATGTTACTACTTGCGAAGTTACTACCACACGAGGCATGGCTTTGCAGGGGTGATGGCCTTGCTCCAATCCACTTCTGTTTCCCCAGCCCCTTGTTCACTCAGCTATCCTGAGCAACATTTCACTTGCCTCCTGGGCTCCTCATCAGCCACCATGGATGCCCTGCTCTCCATATCAGCCCTCCACACTGTGCAGATCCCCCTGACTAGATCACTGATGACAACTGTCCATCTGTCTGTCTCCTGCAGCCTGGGCTTCCTTGTCCACTCTTCTCTGTACTTGAATGTGCACTTGTGTGAGACCCCCTCATGGTCTTGGATTACCTACAGGGGTGGGCCGGAGGGGAAAGAAAGGCTGAGTCCCAGCATCACCCAGTAAAGTTGTAGGAGCGCTGTCAGGAGACGACAAAGCAGGTCTCTAGAGCTGGGGACCCAGTGTGTTCGGAAGGACAAGACGAATACATGCTGGTTCTTCAGGGCCACAGGCCTTCACACTGCTGACAACTTTGTCTCTGAACCTGCATCATGTCAGAGCCCCAGGAACACTCAGTGGGGTTATGGGGTTCTACTTTCAGGAATAAGAAGCCAGGGGAGGCAGTTCCCTCATTTTCATTAAGCCTGCCAACCTCAGCCCTGTTCCATTTCCCCTCTGGACACATCTTGCATCCTGTTCACGAAGCACCCTTCATAGAGCACCTGCACCTGGGGTCTTGGGAAGAGACAATGGTGCAATGTGGGCGGTGTTTTGGGGCCCTCCAGGGATAGGGACAGACACATTCAAGGGGAGAGTCAGGGAAAGGTCACTTCCTTCTTTCATGACTTTTATTTGACTTTATCTGGGCTATAAATCAGCTGGTGATGCCCTTCGATCAAGACCCATAAATAAACCAACACTTCCATTACTGCTTCCAGGGGAGACTCGAAAGCATTTTGATAGACTAATGTTCTCTGTGCTGAAATCAGCTTCTACAATTTCAGGATAATTGCCTCAGCAAATGTGCCAATCACCTGGGCACCCGGCTCTACCAGTGCCCAGTCACTAAATGTGTGTGTGTGGAGGCCAGAAGAGGGTATCTGATTTGCTGGAGCTGGAATTATAGGAGGCTGTGAGCTACCCAACAGGGGTGCTGGGGACCAAATTGGCTTCTCTGCAAGAGCAAGAGTAAGATCTCCTAACCACTGAGCATCTCTCCTGCCCCTTCCTTTCTTTCCCTTTGCCTTCCTTCATTCCTTTCTCCTCCCCCACCCCCATCACCATGGGGCAGGCTTAGGTCTTCCTCGGGGATAGCAAGGGCTTCTAATTACAGATATGATGGCATATCTCACTACCCCTACCTCCTACTGAGTTCTTCTGTCAGAACCACTGCCCTGGGGCATGGGAGTCAATAGAGGTCTCAGCCAACACTCCTCAACTTCCAGAAGAAGCAAGAACCATCTGCAGAGCCACAGAATATGTATCTTGGTTGGGTCAGCGAGATCTGTTTTAACTGGACCACAAGACAGGAGATTCAAGAGGCAGACGACAGAGATCTGCAAGATGACAGGGATGTGGCTTACAGCTAGAAGCTGCCGCACGCACAGATACTACCGATCTACCTGCCTGCTGCAAGGCTCTGTGGGAAGAAAGCACACGTGAGAGACCCAGCACCATGAGGAAGCAGCGTGGGGATTCCCTCCCTATTGAGCCCAAGAGGAAACAGGCTGGAGAATGTAGGTCTGTGCCCGCACATGGGACTCAGTTGGCTAGTTTATGCCCCCATGGCCACTGGAAGTAGAAAGTTCTAGAAAGCATATGAAGGGACTATATTCGAGAGAAGAGATGAGCATTATCCCCCTGTGACAGTGACTTTAGCATCCCATCAAAGTTCCCAGTGAAACAGTCAGTGTCTCCTCTTGATGAGGGTTTGGATGATAAGAGATGCTTTTGTCAAAATCCATCACACTGTAGGTCTGGGCATTTTTACCCTTATTGTATAATTCCATCTTTAAAAGGCAGATGCTTTCAGAACATAGTGAAAAACTGGACATGTAGCTCAGTTGGTAGAATGTTGGCAGCATTCATGTGACCCTGGGTATAATCTCCAGCATGAGACAAGATGGAGTGAGGCCACCTGCATACCTCTAACGAAGGGGATCAGAAGTTGAAGGTCATCCTTGGCTACATAGCAAATTCAGAGTTCCAAGCTAGTCTGAGTTATAGGAAACTCTGTCTCAAAAACAAAGAAACCAATGTCAGTGCCTGGGTCCCTTCTAGTCAGCAGACTTGAACTTGTAACATCCGTAACATGACGCATACTTTACATCCTGGGATTCTAGTTCCCAGCAAGGAAAACATAGCTCTCTGTGTGTCTTGAGTGAGCAGAGGGGACAGGTAGAAAGGATGCTATCCAAATGCCACTGGGTATGAATTTATTACTGTGAGTCTATCTTGCCTCGATGATGGGCTGCAACAAACCTTTGGTGGGCTTGCCACATGTTTCCCATGCCTCCTTTCTTAAGAAAGGGTGTGGCACATAGGAGTGATGTTCATCCAAGGAAATGCAAGGCAAACTCATGCCTGCAGATGCACTGACCACCAACTATATGCCACTCAGGCTGTGGTCATCTCAGCAGCTGAAAATGGACCTGCTTTCTCCTTCCCAGCTTGTTCAGCATGAAATGGGGTGTGGGAGCAAGGAGAGACTGCAGCCCTCAATACCATCTATAGTGTAGTATATATTCTATACCCTTTCCCAGGAGCACTCAGGCTGGGTTGGAAAGAGGCTACAGAGGTTAACTCCATGGCTTGGGCAGGTTCAGGCTTCACTACATCTCAGGCACCAAAAAAGCTGTACATGTTCGATGCTCACACAGCTGGCTATGCCAGAGAGAGTCTAAAAGGCTTCTCTGCAGTTATAATGCAAGAAGAGGGCTTTTCTTAGCTGCAATTTGGGACCAGTTTTTCTCACCAAATAACCAGAGGAGCAGTTATAAATAATTCATGGACATTGTTTGGCTCAATTAACATTGCTCACGTGGCAGGGGCAGTTCTTTGAAGTCAGTTCTTTCTTGAGGGACATTGACACACCCCCGTTGGACCAGGCCACGCATCTGCCCTAATTAGATATTTACACAAGAGACCCGAGTGAGGAGGGTGGATTTATTTTTAATAAAAGAAGATTAAAATACGTGTATCCACAGCAAATTAACGAAGACCAAACTGAATTAAAATTCTCCCACAACTTGGCATGGTGAGTGTCTGAGAATGAGGTATCTTGCTTGAAATTATGAAATAATGTTGCTTGGAGTCAGGAAATAAAAATCAGGCCTCCCCTCTCCCCAACTCCCTTTCCCAATGGCCTGTGGGAGTTCCAGTGGGGATGGCAGGGAACACCATGTACCCTTTGCCTTGAGAGCCATTCCAAGCCCAGCCTGCATGTCTACCTGTGGAGCAGCAGCCATAGGCTGTAAGTAAAGAGGCAGATGGGGATGTTACAGCAAGAAATGGGGTGAAGTTGGATCACTTTGGGTCACACAGTGAGCTCCTCAGAGAAGGCTAGGTCTCCGGGCTTTATGTGGATGGCACACCCTTTTAAATATTCCAAATTAATGTAAAATCTTAGAAAACTTAAGCAAGACCCTCTTATAGTGGCTCCACACATAGATGTTAGCATCAAATGCAGAAATACACTTGCCCACAGAAAGCTGGAACCTGTGTGTTTCCAATAGCTTTGGTCATAAAAACAAATGATTAGAGACAATGCATTTGGGTATCAGGAAGGAAGGGGTTAAATCTACTCAGAAAATCAAGTGTGCTGAGATGGAAAACAAATGCAGTCATCTCCTCATGCTCAGGGCTTGAGATCAGAGAGAATCCTGGGAGAGGCCAGGGTGGGCAGTTCCCCTATCTGCCTTTCCAGCATCTTCGCTGGGCCCCTGCCTCAGTAGCCTCCCACCCTCTGCATCTCAGCAGCTCTCAGTCTGTGCTTGGGACATTCCCTAGCAGGGAATTTTCTCTGCTCTACCAGGAAAATTCCTCCCGATTCTTCACCTGTGCGGCCCACACCAGCCTCTGAGGGAATCCATGCCCTCCCTTGCCACACTGCCTCCCACCCCTGTTTCTAGGACTGAAACATCACCAGTTCACCACCTTCCTGCCTGGTGCATGGAGGAACCAAGTGCTCTCCATGGTCTTTTCTACTGCTGAGGTGAACACAACCCAGGAAGGCCACAATCTACTTGGCTCAAGACGCATATTTAGAGAATGAAGAGTCAGGGCCACATTCTAGTCCAATTCAAATCAGTTTGTGGTAGCTTCCATGTATTCAGTCACTTCATTCATTCATTCATTCATTCATTCATTCATTCATTCATTCATTCATATGCAGTCATTCAACTGCTTAATGGCATTGACTGTGTCCAAAGTTGAACAAAATAAAGCAAGCCCTCTTACCCCCTTTACAGTTCAGGTCCCTAGAGCAAAATGTCTCAGATTGGATAGTTCTAGAGTGTGGAACCCCCCAGATGAAGCTGCCAGCAGATTCAATGTCTAGAGAGGATCTACTTCCTGGCTCCTAGATGGCTCTGCCCCCTAAGGCTGACTTCTCCCAAGCTTCTTTCAGCCCCTGGCTCCTAGTGCTGCTCAAAGGTAGGATTCATGGACTGGGTGTGTAGCTCAGTTAGTAGATCATTTGTCCAAAACATCTAAGGCCCCAGCTTTAATCTCAATCACCATGAAAAAGCAAAACCAAAGAAACACAAACAGATTCTCTCTCCACTTCTAGATCCTCACAACAGATCCCCTAACGGAGATCCACCCTGCTGTTTGCACAAATGGAGTGCCATAAGACAACTCTGCACTCCTTCTGGTCTAAGTGACCAGGGTTGCAAGGAGGATGTCCCCTTGGCCCATACAATGGGAGGGCTGCAGATTCGGAGCAAGAGAACTCAGGAGAATGAAAGAGAATGGGGGTGGGGGTGGGGATAGTGTGAATGTGTTAGTTCCAGGGTTACATTTCATTTTACTGACGCTCTGTTGGCAAACTACAATCAGCACCATATAATTATAGGAAATTATAACAGCAGCACAGTGGCGAGCCCAAAAGCTACCCTTTGGGAATATTAATAAGTAGAGACTCTCCTCTTCAATAGCAAATGCACACCAATTTCATAAAATGGTTTGCTCTCACACTGGGAAACATCACGGAGCTCATTCATTTTTAAAGAAATGCTGGTTTTAGTGCAACCAGCAGATAGTAATAGAGATTATTTTTTATTTGTCCAGATTTGTTTGTTCATTGGTTCAACAGGTGTTTCCCAGATCATGGAAGGGTTTGCTTTAACTGACAAGTCAAGACAAACATGCTCCCTTTAAGTGTTTCTACTCTACCTGGGGGTGGGGAGACACTCTCCCGTAGAAGATCTCAATGGGTTCAAGATATTCCTGCCTCACGCCCATCCACCCACTTAAATAGTGGGTGCTGGAGAAGCCAGGGTGACTAAGCTTGCATCCTCAACCTTGCTGCACTCTGAGAACATGAAGTGCTGCTCTTCCAAGGCTGCCATGTTGGAGGCATGCCTGCATGGCTCCTGAGCTGAGCAGAAGGTCAGCTGTAACAGATGGCTGCCAGGGGTGGGTGGGGTGGGTGGGTGGGGTGGGTGGGTGGGGTGGGTGGGTGGGTAGCCTTTCTAAGGCCTGGGGCACTCAGCAGTCCTGCCTCGGGGGACAAAATGATGTTCTGATTTTTTTATTTGCTGCTAAGCGAGGGTGGGCAGCGATACTGGAAACTATTACTACTCAGCACAAAGCGATGCTGGTCTGGATCTCACAAGCCAAGGGGAGGCAGAAGTTATGTTACTATCTAGGGAGGTGCTGAGCTCAGAGAGGTTTGATACAAGAACAGCCTTGAGCATTTTAGTGTCTTGAAATCAGTGTGGCAGTGCACTGAGGACAGGGAGATAGATGAGTGAGCCTACCTGGGCTCAATATTGGTCACTCTGCAAGTTGTCTGTCTCTCAGAGACTCTGTCTTCAATAATCTGAGGCTCTGGGATCAGAGACCCTGTGCCAACTTTAGGATCCATTGGAGAACCCAGATGAGCCTTGTTCATGATCTGCTCTGAGCTAGCTAGAGGACAGTGATCCTGTATACTACACAAGTGTTCCTAGTACCACATTCATTCCAGCTCATTTGGAGCACCCACAGCTGAGCACCTCCTGAACCTGGGTTCCAACACAAGGACATGTGGGTGGGAGAGGAGACTCCAAGATGCTCGCAGCACAGTGGGGCATACACACAATAGCAAAGTGCTGAGTGTTGGAGATGAAGCCGATACACGTTCGAGAAGGGGTGTCTCATGTGATTAAAGTATTAGTGGTTAACATTTTAGGGCCTCTGTTCAGCTTAGTGCTTGAACTTGAAATAGACACCTGAAACTAAAGGCAGGATTCAGAGCTGTTTCTGCACTTACACACTTTACAAGAGGTCAAATGCCAAAGATGGCCAGCAGATGGCGCCACGGGGAAGTCCTAGAAATGAAATGTCTACCCACACACCAGCCCCCTGCCACTGGATCAGAGATCACAACCTTCCTAACTAACTCCGTGTGTCCCGAAAGGCCAGCCTCTGACCAGCATCTCTACAGATTCACTTTATAAATGTGGTTTCTGGTCCCATCACTAGCCAGATAATGACCACAGCAATGCTGTGACAAACTTCTCAAATCCCTCTCCATTCACACACTGTTGAAGCGATTAATTAGGAATTAGCCCTTTAGAGCACATCTGAATTCTGCCTAGCAGGTACCCTCACCCCCATATCCTCACTTTCAATTCAATCCTATGATCCGTGGGTCCCTCGTTCCTCTCTCAGTCAAGAAATTTAACACCCCAAAGAAAGCTCCTTGGCTGAAAGGAGCTAGGTGGAAACTACCCATCAAATAGCATAGGACATTGGCTTTCTTCCCACAGCCTTGACTCTCCCATACATAATAAAATCAATTATTCTGGAGACTATAACTCACAGTGCATACATATACATATCCGGGAGGTCCTAAAAGATGAGGTGGCAATGTCTCTAGGGACACCTGCTTTCACCTGTCAGCTGCTTAATGGGTCTGCTATTGGCTATTTAACACACCAACAAGGACAGTCACTGCAGAAAAACTGTCGGCTTCAGGGCCTCTCCCTGGATGTGTGGATGGTGCCTATTCCTCACCGAGTGGGCAGCTTTGTTATTTCTCAGCCAAGGAAAAGGGTTAGTTCCCAGCCAAGCTTTCTCTGCAGAGCCAGGCATGTGGCAGGAGCCTGGTTTCCAAGTCCCCTGGCTTTTCCATTTTCCAAGTACAAGAGCAGCTTGGGCAAATCATGCAAATTGGGGGCTCTGTCTAAGGGAACACTGAGGATATGAATGAGTAAGGCCAGTTGTGCACAGCAAATGACAGGGGCTGAAGGGGCTGGGAAAGTCAAGCCACGGTCACAGCTCACAAGGGGGCCTCACATCTGGGGATTGCTCAGAAGGGCTTGAGGAATGGGTGAAGGAGTGAATGAGTAAATGAATGCCCCTCAGAGCTGTGGTAACCACCCCCAAAGTAAATAATCCTTACTATTTCAACAATAATATTTAGAAGATTAAGAGATGGATGAATCCCAAGTTTGGAAATGCAAAACTGTTGACATTTTTCCAGCATCTTTCTAACCAGAGATGCTGGGTAGAAAAGTTAAGACATCTGCTCCCCTCCACAAGCTCAGTGGTCTCGGACCAGCTTTGCCTCTCTCTGGGTGCATAAAATGAGCAGGGGCAGAAACTCTCACATCTCCAGGGAAGTTGGACAGGTGAGGAAAGCCCTTGGCACTGCCTGGCCCATGGGGACCTTCTGCAACAATACACTGAATCCTGAGAGAGTGATCATGTGATCAAGACCAGCTATACAGAGCAGCAGCTACCCCACCCCCCCCCCCGCCAACTTGTTCACTAACTCTCTGGAATAAACCGAGAACAGATAATTGAAATTCAGTTCAAAGGTGACCAGGGTGCAGGTAGCATAATCCATTTTACTTCTGTTTCTTTTTGTATATGCTGGTGCTGGGCAGGGCAGCTGGGGAGGACTTACGATTTTGGTTCCAAGGACACAAATTCTGGGGATACACATGACATAGAGCCTCCTGGACACCAGGAGAAGAGGTTCTTCCATCTGAGCATAGAGATAGGACCCAACAGGTGCTACATTGTAACTGAATCTCTAACCCTTAGCTCCTAAGCAGTCCCAGTCCAGGAAGTCTGGCTCCTGTAAGACATGCAGAGAACACCTAGTTCCCCACCCTGACAAGACTAAAATCTAGTCCTCTTGGCCTCCGCTGCTCTCTGGAACAGTACAAGGCTTCCATGGTGCCTGTTTCACAGTGCACTACAAATCAGAGGTCAGGCTACCCTAACAGCCCACGGATGCCCCGCTGGTAAAACAGCAAAGCCCAAGTTCAAATGCAGGGAATCTGCCAAGCACCCAGAATACAGGCGCCCACATGTCCACAGTTGAAGTTCATGGGTCTTGGGCATGCTTCTGCTCCTGAGCTTAGCAAGATTCCATCAGGATAAGTGTGAGGCACATCTAAACAAACAAACATCTCATTTCAGGACAAACAGATACACATTTTATAAATTCCAAAAAATTCACTGAAAAATATTTACTCCAATCCCCAAGGGAAAAAAATATCCTTTGCTTCTTTTGGCAGAAGCCAGTGTTAGCATTTTGTGGGTCTGGGACTCTAAACATCCGCATGTACGGCTCCATTTATCCTGGTCTACCTGGGAGAGGCCTCCGCATCTTTAAAATTGGTATTTAATAAACATTTATCCAGGGAGTGAATGAAACAGCCTTTACTGCCCCCCCCACAAAGGGCCAAGTTGAGTTTTTCTCCCCCCCCCAACCAATGTTTCTATAAACACAGAGCCCTATTGCCTCAAATATTTATCAACAGAGACTCAAGAATATTGTGTCTTTTCAGAGAGCACTCTTGGCTCTGTTAGAAGGGGAAGGAAATGTCACAACCCACTGGAGAAGAAGAGCGATAGGAGAAGCAGAACCAGGCTGCAGTGTTCTCCAAGTTTCCTCTACCGTGTTTCGCACGGTTCATGTCTAACCACAGTAGAACCTGTGAGGGTAAGGAGGCTGGACAGGAGCTGCCACTCAAGCCTCTATGAGCATGGCATCCTTCTGATGTCAGCCGTGTGCAGGGGAGAGGCCAGGAAGAGCAGAGAGGCCACCATGGCAGAGTCAAGACAGAACTTCTCTTTTCTGGTGAGAGCCAGACATTCCCTGGACTTGACATGGCCTTGGGGCTCAGGAAAGGCCCCCCAATGGTCCTTGCATAAGCTGTCTTTACTCTACCAGCCATGCATCTAGGCTCACCCCAAACCTCTCCTGAACCCAGGTCTTTCTAAGTGAGAGAACAAAAAGAAAGGACACAGGCCTCACACTCTTGACATTGTCCAACTCCATGTCCCCAAAGTTTTCCCATAAACAGAGCTTTGGAGCTGGCAAGATAGTTCATTTCATGATGGTGCGTACAGCCAAGGCTGACCAATTGAGTTTCTTCCTCAGGTAGGTTCTCCTTCATGGGGTGAAAGGAGAAAATTAACTTCTGAAAGAAGTCCTCTGACCTCCACATGCATTTCATGGCATGACTATGCCTGTGCATTCACAAGCAAACATTGATAGTAATAAATAAAATTTAAAATGTAGCATTGTGTTAACATGGCCCAAACATTGCTTCCTCTTTCATTTTCCATTAGACACTATAGTCATCAACTGAAGAATATTTAAATGCCACCAAACTCCTGAATCATACTTAGATCAGGCTGAAAGAAATAGTCTTCAATTAAGCAGTGATTTTCTAAGCTAGTCAAGTACCTAAGAGGGACCAGAAGTTGATTAAGCATGAAATTCTTAATGCTTAGACTTAGCCTTGCCTCTGAAAATCCCCCTCTCCCCTGTCTGTAAAATGCCCCAGGGACATAGACTGAGGCTGGAACTGTAAACTGGAGGCAGAAACTGGTCTTGGAAGTTCAACAGGATGGGGAAGCTTAAGACCTTCAAGGATGAGGGCAGCCATAGAGTAAGGTCCTAATCCGAGTCTCCCAAGTTCATGTCCTCCTGGAAGCCCACACTGTGGCCTTATTTGGACACAGGCTCTTTGTAGCTGTGAGCAGTTAAGATGAGGCCAAGGTGACTTGGGCTAGACCCAGGTCCACTGACCTGTCTTTGTGAGAAGAGGAGGTTAGACAAAGTAGAGGCTGAGGCATCGAATGGAGCTGCTGGCACAGCCCAGGAAAGCCAAAGGCAGCTAGTGGGAGCCATTGGCCCAGCAGCAGCAAGAAGGGTGGCTCCTTCCTTCATAGTTTAAAAGAAGATTTATTTTATTGTTGACTTAGTGTCTATATGTGAATATCTACATGAGAGTGCAGGTGTCTGTGGAGGCCAGAAGAGGTTATCAGATCCCTTGGAGTTGGAGTTACAGGTAGCTGTGAGTCACCAGATGTGGCCATTTGGGGTCATTCAATGTGCGTGCTGGGATCAAACTGAGGGCCTTTGCAAGAGCACCATGAGCTGAAGAGATGGCTTAGTGGCTTTGAAAATTTTGAATATAGAATTATATATAATCTACTGTTAGGCATGTAGGTGCCCCCAAAGAACTGAAAACAGATGTTCAAGTAAAATGTGTACATAAATATTCATAGCTGTACCTCTTAGGATAGCCATTAAAGAGGGAACAAGCTGAGTGGCCACTGAGGACGAGAGGATAAACAGATGAGGACTACCCAAAGATTGGGACAGTCTCCAGTCCGGACAGAGTGGATTGATACACACTGTTGCCAAGCCAAGCTATAAAATATATTACAAAAGGAAAAGGATGAGACTCAAGAGGTCACATACATAAGAGTTTATTTACATAAAATAACTGGAATGCACCAATAGGTGTACAAGACAGATTGGTGGGTGCCAAAGACTGAGAGGAGGGGTGTTTGGGGGGATGGGATTTCCTTTTGGACTGATGCAGATGTGCTGGAGATGGGCAGAAGAGATGGACACACAATCACCCTGTAGGAGCAAATGCAAATGGCGCATACACTTCAGCATGGCTAAGTTTATCTCAATAAAGACAACTCAACTCCAGGACTGTATCAGTTACTTTCTGTCGCTGGGATAGGACATCATGACCAAGGCAACTTGCAGAAGAAGGAGTTTATTTGGGCTTATGGTTCTAGAAGGATTAGAATCTCATGGTGGGAGGTATGGTCTCAAGCAGCAGGCATGTCATCCAGAGAAGGAAGCTGAGAGCTTACATCCTCAACTGTAAGCACAGCGCTGAGAGGGCAAATTCAAAGTAGTTGGGAGGATTCCAACCTCAAAACCCACTCCCAGGGACATATTTCCTCCAGCTGCACCATCCAATGCTCCCCAAACAGAGCCACCAACTGACGACCAAGGGTTCAAGTGCTGGAGCCTTATGGGGTACATTCTCTTTCCAGCCACCACAGGTATCAACGTTGCCATGGTGTGGATATGATATGTCCCCGGAACTCATGCAGGACTTTAGACCCCCAAGTGATAACCTAATGGCTTTGAAAGTGTAGACACGTTAACTGGGGTATTTTGAGGTGGGTTTGGACAATGATCAGATTGTAATGTAAGCAGGGTGAAATGCTTACAACCCACTTCTAACAGTTACACGGGTACAGGGGTGTTGTGGATTGGGTGTAAAATGTCCCCACAGGCTCCTGTGTTGGGACACTTGGTCCCCAGGTACTGACACAGTTCTGGGATGTTGTAGAGCCTTAAGGTGGAATGCAGAGAAGAGCTGGTTGCTAGGAACCAGGTTTATAGCTGGCCCCATGCTGCCATCCCTGCCATGATGGACTGTACCCTCAAACCAGGATCTAAAATAAATCCTTGCTTATTGTCAAGAATCTAGTCACAGCAGGGATAAAAGTAACCATGGGAGAAACAGCCCATAGAAAGAAGCATGCATGTGATACAGTCTGGGTTCCAGGATGGGGAAGGCATCTCCAAATCATACCACAATGTTCAGATATTTTATTTCCAGAACTATAAGCCAAAATAAACCTCTTTTCTTTATAAAGTAGCCTGCCTTGGGTTTTTCCTCACGGCAATGAAAAGCTGCCTAATACAAACACGTACTGTTTTGGGATGAAGGACATCCTCTTTAGCTCAGTGTCCAAAAAATAGCACAGATACTAATATTTATGATAATGAGCCACATCTGGTGAGTGCTGTGTGCTACTTTGTAAGTGTCTGACACCAGCAACTTACTTAATCCCCACAACAGGAAGAGATTAGATCCTTATCATCTTCATTTTCCAGCCAGGAAACTGAGGCACATAAACATTGAGACTCTTGCCAGGTAAGTAAGTGACACTGCTTCCTCCCCAGGGACCAGACTGTGGGGTAGGACTGGCTGTTGGGATGGTGGTACCTACAAAATCTCCCTCTGAGCACACACAGAGCCCCTCCTCCCATCCCTCCAAAGGCCTGGGGACCTAGACTTCGTTCTTATCTATATTAATCCTGCATCTTGATTAAATACAAGTCCTACATTCTGAGGGCCCCATTGTGTTAAATTACATGGTGAGCATGTATTGCAAATTGCACTCATTATTAGAAGTTACCCGGCAACATCAATACTAATTAAGTTGGGAATCATTTCTTTAGCTATAATTTTAAAATTCTGGCAGGACTCCAGAGCCCTGTGTCTGCATGTGAACTGACACAAATGAGCGGAAGACAACGTGTTTTCATTTCTGAGCACTTAGAAACTGTCTTTAAACTTACCTCTAAAGTTACCTTCAAAACCGCCTGCCAAGAGAGCTGGAACAGTAGCTCAGTGGTTAAGTAAGAGCGTGTACTGTTCTCCCAGAGGACCTAGATCAGTTCCCAGCACCCACACTGGGTAGTTCACAACCACTTGTAACCCTGACTCCAGGGGATCTAATGCCTTTTCTGGCCTCCCCAGGAAACTGCATTCATGTGTATGCACCCCCACATATACACACATACACATAGTTAAAAATAAAATACTTAAAAAAAACCCTTCCTGCTAATATGATGAGTGCTTTCTTTTACTTTTTTTCAAAGTATTTATTTTCTGTGTGTGTGTGTGTGTGTGTGCGCGTGTGCGTGTGCGTGTGCGTGTGTGTGTGTGTGTGTGTGTGTGTGTGTGTGTGTGTGTCTATGTGTGGGTATATGCACATGAGCATAATGTCCACAGAAACCAGAAGAGGGCATCAGATCCCCTAGAAATGGAATTAAAGGTATTTATGAGCCACCACGTGGATGCTGGGATCCCTGGTCCTCTGCAAGAGCAGCCAGTGCTCATAAGCACAGAGGTATCTCTTCAGACCTTTTCCTTTCCTTTTGTTTAGCTCACACTAGTCTCAGGAGAGATGGAGCAGGGTATAGATTTAGAAACCAGAACTCTGAGAATACTTTCAGAACTTTCAGTGTTCATAGAGTGTGTGTGTGTGTGTGTGTGTGTGTGTGTGTGTGTGTGTGTGTGTGTGTGGGGGGGTTATGGTATATGTATGTGTTTGTGTAGGGGTGTGTATGTTCAGGACTATGAGCGTGTACATTTGTGTGCACATGTATGTGGTAGCCAGAGATCAAGTGTCTTCCACAATTATTTCACATCTTCTTACAGAATATGGAGCTCATTGATTCAGCTAGGCTGGCTGTCCATTGAGCTCCAAGGATCCGTTTGCCTCCTCTCTCCCCAATTCCACAGTCACATCTGCATCCCACTTTTATGTAGGGGTTGAGGATTTGCTCACTACCAATTTTCACCTGCAGAACACTGTCTTAACTAAGGGAGTCTTTGAATAAGTGACCACCTTTATATAACCTAAGCTATTTGGAAGTTTGCTCCCTGACATCCCCCCAGATGGGACTGATATCCTCGGCTCCCTCACATCCCTAGAGGTTGATCAAAACTGAGCACTTGGAAAAAACTCAGGCTTAGCTGCAAATTACACTATGGCAGCTTGGCCCTTCCAATTCGGGATCCATCCACTATGGATTTTGGAGGCGTTCTGGTGAGCATTTGGCTGCCAAGGGCTGGAGTCCCTCCATTAGCACAGCTAGGTTTCCAGCAGCCAGGCTCTGCTGGATACATTAGCTGAGGCAGGGCTGCCCTCCAGCCTACAGAGAGCAGATGAGAGGACACACTGCCATTGCCCCTTCTGCAAAAAGGACAGAATGAGTTTGTTTATGGAGGACAGAAAGGAGAAGCTAGGAAGGACCTTGGAAATGCTTACAAACTCTCGCTACAAACCACCATGGAGCTTTCTCATGTCTGCCCACTGACGTATGGCTGCTTTCCCCTAATCTGAGAACTCCTTCATGTTTATTGTCCCCCAGAACACTTCATCGCCTCTAGGAGGTTCAGAGCATCAGGATGTAGAGCACATGGTCCATAATGAGGGCATTTCCTCAAGGTCCAGCCCTGAGCAGGTGTGGCAGCCCCTAGTCTGTGGAGCCTGTCTGGAGTGCAGGGGTAGGAGGCATCCCAGGTTCATCCAGCAACGCTGAAAGTCCCTGGAGAAGTGACTCTGGAGCGGAAGGATTTCAGTGGCTATCAAAACTAGAGCTACATCCCAGATACTCTCACATATGCCCTGGGATAAAATATCATGCAAAGAAAGTTCTGGCATTCTACCAGTGCTCACGTTTTATTTTCTGTGAGTTTTTCTTTAGCACACTAAGTGAACAAGCCAGTCTTGGGAAGCAAGTTTCATTTCTTAAGCCCTTCCAATGTCCGTATAACACTCCCCTCACCTTTTTCTGGGTCTCTTCTTCTCACAGCACAGCACACACACACACACACACACACACACACACACACACACACACACACCCCTGCACATCTAGCCCTACATTCATAACACATGTGCACACACACTTAGGCTTCTCTTTAATACAGAGCAGTTACCACAGATCTCAAGCTTACAGGAAGGTAACGGAAGTTCTGTCTCCTCATGCTATCCTCCCTAGCTTCTGCAACCATGCAATACAGTAAGGCACACGCTAAAGTGAACTACAGATGTGCCATGTGGTGGCCCAGACGCTCAGGGACCCTCCCATCATCCACTGCTCTCAAGGGTGTGGTAGATCCCGAACAGCACCTTCCTGTTCTTGGACACCATCATCTGTGGAGACAGGAAACCTCTGAAGATGGCTGGCTCTGTATTTCTGGACAGAGACATCCATGAATTCCAGCAGAATTCTTACAGTGCACTGTGGGAGCAGCTAAGTGTTTGGGTGGAAAGCCAAGAGCTGGTAGTGTTTTCTCTGCTTTATAGGGCAAAGACCGGGGCTCACAGATAAACTGATTTAGAGGAACTGCAATGTCAAGTGAAACCTGGTCTTTATTCTCAGTGGGAAGACTGATCTCATAAACAGCATAAACACTTCACAGGTAAGCCAGTGTCTGTGCTAACCCACACAGCAGCCTCATTAGCAATTTAAAAACCATCTGAACACTTCACAAATATAATTCTGTGAGCATATACACTATTCAGTCAAAAGTCTTAAGCTATAAGCTATGGTTGTTTGTTGTTGTTGTTTGTTTGTTTGTTTGGTTTTTTTTGAGCTGAGGACCGAACCCAGAACCTTGCGCTTGCTAGGCAAGCGCTCTACCACTGAGCTAAATCCCCAGCTCTGTTTTGTTTTGTTTTTTAAAGGAGATGAAGAAAACAACTCAGCTAGGGAAAAAACAAACAAAAACAAAAGCAAGCAATAAAAACCCCTCCTCTTCCAGGGTGGAAATTTCAAATCATAGCTCAGTCTGCTTCCTGTTGGATGGTTCCTAAACCACAGTTAACATTTCCATCTTAGTCCAAAGATGTTTGTTCCAAATGTTAAACCTTATCTTCTCAGTTCAATGGACATTTGGCTCTTACATATTGAGTTCCAGAGAAATTGCTTACATGTTAGATAGCAATCTAGGGAAACAAGAAGATGCCAACAGGCATGCCTTATCTGCATAGTGCCCAGCACCCGACAAATACGTGGATGGTGCATTTTACAAATGGCAGCTTGAGCTTCTGCGCACACTTGAAACAGAACTGCCGTGACGTTTCCGAGTTACTTAGTGCCAGCGTGAGATAGCAAGTTAAAAATGGTTGGAAAATGCGTTCACCTCACAATGTAACGCAGCGATGGAAGGGGCATTCTGGGGATCCCCCTTTCCATCTGTATCCCACATCCATGAATACTTATGCAGCAGATAACTGGAACTGGAGATTGCCGGCCTATAATGTGAATGGCCCCAAGCGGGCCATGGATGCACACAGCACTGTATTATCTTTGCAGGTGTTCCCTTGATCATTTTCCTTAGAGGTTGTTGGCTGCTGGAACTTGTACCATTACCAAAAATCTGGGCTGGGTATGATGACGCATGCCTTTAACCCTAGGAGACAGAGGTCAACTTGGTCTTCATGGTAAAACCAGGCCAGTCAGAGATACAGAATAAGACCCTTTTATAAGTGAAAGCAGAGCACAGAGTGCAGCAGGAACATTTACAGGAGAGAGTGTTATAACAAATGCTTCAAAATAAATCCAGCATTCACAGCATCATACTGCTTAAACAGTTTTAAAAGAATTTTTAAAATTTTATTTTATTTTTATTTTATGTGCATTGGTGTTTTGCCTGTATGTATGTCTGTGTGAGGGTGCCAGATCCCCTAGAACTGGAGTTACAGACAGTTGTGTACTGCCATGTGGGTGCTGGGAATTGAACCCAGCTCCTCTGGAAGAGCAGCCAGTGCTTTTAACCACTGAGCCATCTCTCCAGCACCTCCCCCAAAGAAGTTTTAACCAGAAAAAAAAATGATGAAATAAAATAAAACACAGGGCCACCCTAGTGGGCAGCACCAGCTGGTGGTTAGAAGCCTTCTGCCCACCAAGCTTAGAGGGGAGTGGACCATGAGAGGGGCCCCACTCCCAGAACTAGGTGGATTCAACAGCCCACAGGGACTAAGAAGGCACAATGAGAGGCCTTGGTCATGGGCGCCCCCTTTGGGTTTTGATTCAGAGGGAAAGTCAGTGCTCACAGTTCACTTTCAAAGGATGCTGTCTGAGCCAAGCTAAAGACATGAGGCCAGGAGTCTCCTAGGCACGTGGGGTTCGTGTTTTTCCTCGAATGTGGCCCAGAGATGTTTCTTTTTATTGTAACACATACATTTAAGTCAGAATTAGCCTTTTAACAGATGCTTTAGCATACAATAGACAGTGAAGTGTCGTGGGCTTGAGGCACCTTGCCAAAACCCGAAACTCTCCATCCGCTGACTAGCAGCCCCCACTCCCCTTGGCTTAGAAAACACTTCTATTTGAGGCATGACGTGACCTTGGAGAGATAACTTCTCCTATCAAGATCATCTCTTACCTCTCCCACAGCACATCCCAAAACAAAAAGGAGAATGAGTGCTCGGTTTTACTGCCCATTCTGTTATCTGGAAGTCTGAAGCTCTCGCTGCCACCTCAGCCGAGGAAGCCTTCCTTCCCCTGTGATGGAGTGGAGCATCCTTCATATAGGGTCTTTGAATTGTTTTTTTTTTTTTTTTCCGGAGCTGAGGACTGAACCCAGGTCCTTGCACTTGCTAGGCAAGCGCTCTACCACTGAGCTAAATCCCCAACCCATATAGGGTCTTTATTTCAGATTCCACAAGTAAACTCAGATTTCATCACATCCCTGGGGACTTGCCACTTCATAAAAACTGTGCTTCCGAGTCTCAGGGCAGCAGTGCAGGTGTGCACCAAATGTGTACAGAGAGTTCTAACAAAGCATCAGGCCTTACAGGAGGAACAGGGATGCCCCTGCAGCCCACAGTGTGTCCTTCCAGGAGAGCTGCTCAGTGCAGTATCCTACATTTTGCATTTTGAAAGACTGTTCTTATGAACAATCCAGGCACTCATTTTAATTTTTTCCCCGAGAATCTGAAGTACTGTGTATTGAGTATTTTCCACGTGTCAAAGGAGGCATTGCATATTTATGTGCCCTGTTTCATTTTATTTTTATTTTATGTGCATTGGTGTTTTGCCTGTATGTATGTCTGTGTGAGGGTGCTGGTATTTCCGACTCTAATAAGAAAATGTGCAAAGTTGCTAATGGTCACATAGGCCAACAGGGGTCATCCAGAGGCGCTCTGTGTGGCAGGGACAGGGAGCAGGCTTCTAACAGCCAGCAGATAGCCTTGCAGATGGAATGCCCCTGAACATTTGCTCATCGGCAACTGGAATTGCTGTCTTGCTTTCCTCCGTGGCTTAGATTATCACATGAGTTGTCTGTAAATCCATTTATTTTCTGAAAATTCTCTTGCCCATTTGTTTTCTGTCCATAAAGAAAGTCTGAAACAATCATAGAAAACCACCTCTACCACCAACCACCAACACTGCTGATTTCGAGGGGGATCTGAGATCTCTTTTATTCCCGAAGGGGGCCATTATTTCCACTGGTTGCCATGGTGATTGCTGCAATATTGCTGCTGTGCGTTCAGTTTGCAATCGAAGTCATGCGGCACACTTAAATCAAGCCATTCGCTTCACATGGTACAAGCTTTTCGGAAAACAAACACCTCGTCATGTACAACATCATTAAGTGGACTCTTAGCTCTATTCCACAGTGCTGATGGGCAGCTCAGAGGGCCACATGTGTGCACGCTAGCATAAACATGATGGATGCAGTGGGACTTAGAAAAGGAACTAACGTCTTATAAGGCGTCAACTGAGTCCCTGCAGTAAGCAGTTAGGGAGAACATTCATACCACCATCGATATTGTGAGAAATAGTTTTTAAACCGCAGAAGCGATGAAATCAGAAGGAGGAGCTACATGTTTGATAGTTGGGAGATATGCCATGTTCCGTCAGCTCTGGTTTTATTCCTGTACTTGTGATCAAACACCCTGACCAAGAGCATCTTGGAGGAGGAAAAGGCTTATTAGGCTTACACTTCCAGGCTACAATCCCATCACTGAGGGCAAGTTAAGACAGAAACTCAAGCAGCTAGTCACATCACATTCACAGTTGA
Source organism: Onychomys torridus (assembly GCF_903995425.1). Classification (NCBI taxonomy): domain Eukaryota; kingdom Metazoa; phylum Chordata; class Mammalia; order Rodentia; family Cricetidae; genus Onychomys; species Onychomys torridus. The sequence continues at coordinate 113,401,173 of NC_050443.1, read as the reverse complement.
GAGCAGAGAAGAACACGCATGCCCATGTTGCCTGCCTGTTGCTTTTGCTCAAATAACTTTTTCCCCTCTTATACAGTTCAGGACCCAGCCTAGGGAATGGTGCCACACACAACGGGCTGGGTCTTCCTATGACAATTAGGAATCAAGACAGACCCCATAGACATGACCACAGGCTATAATTTAGCCTAGGCCATCCTTCAATAGAGGTACTCTTTTCTAATGATTTGAAGATGTGACAAGTTATTAGTTAAAATGAAGCATCACATACTCTTCAATGAATAAGCTTGCTGTCCCCGTTGCACACCAACACACACACACACACACACACACACACACACACACACACACACACACACTGTACTTAGCCAATGTCTGAGAACTCTACCTTTAGAAATATGAAGGTTATCTCACTTCTCAGCCTTCAGTGTCCTGGCTTTCTGAGAGAGGAACCACTCAAAGGCCGAACTGGACTTGAACTCAAGGATGCTGCTCCTCTGAGGGCCTAACCCAAGGACTCAGCTTTTGAGAAGAATGCTGACACCATCCCAGCAGCACCCTCAGAAGGCAGGGGAAACTGCCTTGAGAGTGGCCTCTGAGAGCTTCCGTTTACGCTTCCTGCCAATCAGGATGCGCAGGGCAGTAGCCAGCTTCCATTCCGACAGGGGATGCTATTATAAAGGGAGCAATACCCTAGGGCTTGGATATTAGGGGCTACTATTTGGAAAAAGCAGATCATTAGAAGTCCAAGGAAAACATTAAATCTAAGTTTGACTCAAATAAATTAAGTTAATACAAGTTTGAATCATTTAGTTGTGGAATCTCTCTCTCTCTCTCTCTTGCTTTGTGTCCCTCACATCCCCTTCCAGAGTCCCCTCCCCATGCAGGCTGAGAAGTTTTGTTGTTTTAGCGACACAAAGAAAACATTTTCCACATAGGAAAGAATGCGGTGGGGACCTCAGACGCGGGCTGCCATGATAAATGGGCGCACTTCTTACAACACCCACTTCAAATGAAATGAGGTTGCGGCATTGACAGTAATTCATGGCAGCCTGGACACCCCATCCCTGCATCTGAGCCTGCCTCCTTCCTTCTCATTCGAAATGTGGACACAGCTGCTGACAGGGAAGGAGAATGAGAACAGAAGTGGACAGTCAGGTGGTGGACCGGCTAGTCAGGAGTTCATTGAGACCATCCCCTACTGCAATGGTTCAGATAGCACAAAAGGAAGCTAGAGGTGTATATACGAAGAAGCGGACCTTAGACTGATACAGTATTGTTGGGAAAGAGGGATCTGGCGAGGTTGGAGAGATGGCTCAGTGAGTAAATGACTTGCTGTGCATGCAGAGGAGCCTGAGTTTGAACCCCAACACCCACATAGAAAGACTAGATGTGCTGCTCTGTAACTCCAGTGCTGGGAGGGTGGAGACACATGGATCCTGGGGCTCCCTGACCATCCAGGCTAGCTTAAACGGTGAGCTCCAGATTCAGTGAGAGACACTGCCTCAGAAACAAACATACAAATGGTAAATAAGTAAGGTAGAGAGCAATAGAGGAAGACCCCCCCCCCAAGTCCCCATCTGGCTTCCACACAAGTTCATGCACATCTGTACACTAATGCATACACACACACACACACACACACACACACACACACACACGGGGATGGGGTGGATTTTAAATAAACTTTAACCCAACAATCAGAAAGATGCAAGGAAAAATGGGGTCAGCCTCTTTCACCCCTAGTTTGGTGGGCATGTGCTCTGCACCCAGCCCCACCCACACCTGCTCTTCAGTATTTACTTTCTACTGTGGAAGCAATGGCTCTAATAGGACAATTTCCAAGTTCTCCTCTTAATATACAATTGTCTCAACGCGTGTTTCTAGCTCTTTAAAATGTCTTTGGTGACACACCGGTAAAGTTACATGTTGCCAGGCAACAGAAGCTCCCAACAGTGCACGTCCTTCAAGAAGCCTCTCCTTTCCAAATAATTAGACATCATTCACCACTCCATGTCCACACTGGGAATAACAGGAGCCTTGACATCACTCTGAAGTGAAAAGTCAATCACACTGATTCCTGGCAACAAGGTGTCCACCACATGAATTTTCCAAGAGAAATGAGACTCAGCCCAAGGCGGACATCTAACCCAGGAAGGAGCCAGAGGCAGATGGCTTGCTGAACTCTGAAGGAAAGCTCCCTCTTTCATACTAAGGCACATTTTATAAATAGAGGTCAAATCCATTTGGTTCAAGGTGAGCTAAGATAACTTTTTTAATGTGTGCATGCATGGCCAGGATAAACATGGACAGAATGCAAAATGAGGCAAGGAGGGATGGTCAGGTTCATACTGGACTATTTTCCTTTGGCACTCAGCAAATGTAGGTGGCGCTCACCATAACTATCCTGCGACCCTTCAAAAAGGAATTGAATATTGTAGCATCACTGGAAGCTAGGTTTCCATGTGGGTGCTTAAAACAACCTACTGCAGATGCTTCTAATTAAATCTCAGGAAGCCATGGGTCATGGGTACCAGCCAATTCTACAACTTGGGTTCAGTATTTAGACAATCAGCCAAGCTATCACAGGCAACTCTATGGCACTATTTGGGATCTATGGGCCTTGAGAGTGTACAGATCCTTGAGAACCTGACTGAACCCTGTTTTAGAACATTTATTCTTTATTTAAGATTTTATTTTACTTTTAATTTTGTGTGTGTGTGTGTGTGTGTGTGTGTGTGTGTGTGTGTGTGTGTGTGTGTGTGTTTACATGAATGCAGTTAACCTTAGTGGCCAGAGGGGGCACTGGCTTCCCTAGAGCTAGAATTCCAGGTGGTTTTGAGCCACATATCATGGATAGTTATGTCTGAAAACCAAGCCTTCCCAACCACCTCCCATTCCTCCCTCTAACAGGAAAGTGGGGTAACCACCAGTTACTCTCCTCAAAGTTGCCCAGTTGTCTAGGACACCTCTATTCTGCTTGGTGTTGGCCATCTTGGCATAGGCTGCTCCAGTGCCAATAGCCCAAGCCTCTTCCTAGCTTGCTCTGGCTTAGGGACAAGTTTAGCAGGACACCGAGCACATCCTGATCTTTAAGGAAACTAGGCATCAGGGCCCATGAGATCTTAAATGGCCCCCCCTATCATGAACTGGGGAGTGGTCTGTGCCATCACCAGCCATACCTTTCACCTAATTCTTGAATCCAGAAGGTGGGAGATGTGCTTTGGGTTCTCATCTCTGGGAGAGATGTGAGAGCCTGTTAGATGTTGAATGCTAGAGCCATCCTGGGCTGGAGGACTCTCTTAGCAGCCAGCCCACCCTCCTGCCTGGAAAGAGGCATTACAGCACCAGTGCTGAGAGGAGGTTCATTCTCTTTGTTAAATGAACGCCCCTACACACATGATTCCAGTGCCTCATTTTAGGACTTAAGTGACTAAACACATTGAGACATAGAAGCTCAATGGTTGGATCAGGGAACACATCTATTAGCTCTTTGAAATTGTAGAGGTGGGATTTGGGAAGACAAGTAGTTTTAAAGAACCAAGTTGAACCAGAATGTCTAGTCCTGGCTGGCATAGTGCTGGCACCAAACCAGGGTGGGGCTCTTCCCTGTGATAAAGCAGACAGGGACCTGGAAGTATCAACATGCTCTCCTGACTCCTGGCTGCAAGGTTCCAAACAGCACAATAAACTTGGCCACATACTCCAAAGAGGTCTCAGGAGCCAGTGGTGCTGACAAGAAGGACCACTGAAGATTGCCTGAGACACGTGAGGTGTTAGTGATTTCTTTATTTCTTTAGCACACCAGCTTGTGTGTGTGTGTGTGTGTGTGTGTGTGTGTGTGAGAGAGAGAGAGAGAGAGAGACAGAGAGAGACAGAGAGAGACAGAGACAGAGAGAGACAGAGAGACAGAGAGACAGAGAGAGACCCATGATCTCATGAGCAGAGCCTGGACAAACACAGTGGATCTAAACATTGGGTTATGTTTCCATAACAACACAAGGCAGTGGGACAGTGAGGCAGGACATATGCCCTGGGCACTGAGCATTGGATGTAGCTGGATAAGGAAGACATTTCCAGAAATAGATAGGGAATCAGGGGTTACCAGAGTCTAGTTGCAAAGGACATATATATGCTCTTGTTTCTACCACCCCTATGGGTGAACACAAAGCAAGCTGATCTCCACTCTCTACTGCCAGTGATGGCTCCAGAGGTATGTGATCAGAGAAGTCCCCCAGGCCCTGTTCAGGAAAGCCCTGTCCAGAGGCTCAAGGCTCTGAACTCTCACTTTGAAATCCATTCTAAACCTGCTATCTCTCGAGTTTGTGTTTTGCAGGTAAAATGGGCAATGGTGCACATTCTGGGAGCTTGGTGTCTTAATCCACATTCTGCCACACTCCCTGGGTGCATATTCTACTGTCTGACCCTCCCCAGATTTCCCTGGAGAAGACTGGGTTCAGGCACAGGAAAGTGGAGGTTGTGTGGCCTCCCTCCTCCTGCCAAGTTCAAGGACTGAGAGTACCCCCAATGCCCGAGGGAGTGTGATATTAAAGAGAAGTAAAACAAACCAAGCCAAACCGATTAGGAGGGCCCTCGGGGAAAACAGAAGAAAAGAAAAAAGCTTTTTTTCAGTGCTCTTTGATGGAGTGACCTGGCATTTGATGCGTCTGGCTTGTTCACGGCGACAGTTGCCCTCGGCTAGGTACAGAATGCCCTCTCCTCATGCCAATCTGTCCGTTCGTTCACACAGTCACAGATTAGTTTTCAAGCTTCCTCAGATCTGCTAGGTGCTGGGAGAGTCCTGGGGACTCAAAGACAATGAGTTCATTCACCAGTGATGGCCCTCAACCTCATGTCACAGTGAGACGGGATAAAATAGATGGTCCTGTGCTCAGAGCGATGATCCGACCAAGCATGATTTCAAGGTATGAGTCACATATTAGAGAAAATGTGGATTAAGTAGGAAACAGGAAATAGGAAAATAAGCATTTCCTTCAGCTAGACTGATAGGTCTGAGTCAGTGGGCCAGTCTCCTGGGTTTTTCTTCACCCTCCCTGTATTTCATTCTCTGTCAGCAAAGACCTTAAAGCAGACCTTGCTTGACCTGTTGGCCCGAGAACTTCAGACAACCAGCGCCAGTATCTATGACCTTTGATAAGACTCTGTCTTTCACCAAATCTGGGTTGGAAGTGGCAGGTTGTCCATGCAACTAAGATAAAAAATGCATCTCCAGGACATAGCTGTATGCACGGCAGGCACATTCGGGAAGTGTGCTGGAGCTCAACAAACCTCATTTCTTAATCTCAAAGAAGTCTAGGAGGTTAAAGGTACCTGGAATGGAGGCATGACTCTGGGACCCCGGGGTTTGGGTTGTGGATGAGGACCCCTGGTCAGTTCTGCTTGGTGTCCTGACCATCTTCTACAGATCCAGATTCAGTTGTTGTCCCATGGATCCTAGGTTTTTGAGAATGAACTTGGGCTTCCAACTCAGAGGTGGCTTTTTTTGGGGGGGGGGGTTCATGACAGGGTTCCTCTGTGTAGCTTTGGAGCCTGTCCTGGAACTCGCTCTGTAGACCAGGCTGGCCTCGAACTCACAGAGATCGGCCTGACTCTGCCTCCCAAGTGCTGGGATTAAAGGCGTGTGCTGCCGCCACCACCCAGTCCAACTCAGAGTTTGATTCTCCATTGAGGCATCTGGGTTTCTGATGTGGTACTTTGGTTTTGGGTGCAGGGAGATCAGTAAGGGAAGAAGGCTGTTGCTCCAGCTTGCTACTTGCCTCTCAGAGTGTACACATGTTTCCTGAGTTCCAGTGGGCCTAGGAGAGCTGGGGCACAGCCACCTGTCACAGGGTGTCTCCTCTGCTCAGCACTGGCATCCCCTGAGTCCAGGCTCAAGATGTTGGGTTAAGAACAGATTAGTGTATTTGGAAGGGGGGCAGGGATGAATGGAGAGAAGAGCCCAGTAGTAGAACTCTTAGGTAGGGTGTGTTAGGCTCTGTTTTCAATCCTCGGCACCAAATAAACAAAAAGTAAATCATTTTCAAAGCAGGACCCCCTCGGCTGCTCCATTATGCATTGTTTCTCCTGAAGTACAGTTATAGCATCTTTTCAATTGTTTTATTAATAACAGTTACTTTGGTCTACTTACAAATATTTAGCATGTGCGCATGTCCATGTGCATGTATATGTGCTTGTGTGTATGTGTATTATGTGTGTGTGTGTGTAGGTCAGAGGGCAAATAAGTTGAAGGAGTTGGTTCCCTCCTTCAATCATGTGAGGTCGAACTCCATCAGACTTTGAGGCAAGCGCCTTGACCTGCGGAGTCATTTCCCGGGCCCTCATTCCTGCAGCTGCTGATGTTTCTTCAGGACCCACCTAGCAGGTCACTTGTCCTCCTCATGTTCTCGCTGCCTCTTTGAGCCCTTTGGTGGCTGTGTGTATCAACCTCATCCTCATGGATTTTCAAGTCCATCGGTATCACGCTAACATGTGATGTTGGGGGTCTCCTGGAGATGGGTGTAGGGAGAAGCTGTAACTACTCATCCAGCAGGCTCCCTGCTTCCTGCTCAGGCCAGGAAGGAGAGTTCTTTCATGGAGCCAGGTTGCTCCACACTTTGGTACCTCCTATAGGAGTGGCATCAGGAGAGAGTTTGGCCAGAGAGGGGACCAAAGAGAAAAGGAGCAGCTCTGGAGGATCCGGGCACTGCTGGTGCTGATTCTGATGAGCAGACAGAAGCCTCAGAGAGAATCAGACAGGGAAGAAGCCCTCCAAACATGGGGAAACTGATGCAGGCAGGCTTCCTATTAGGGACACCCACCATGAGGCTTTCCGAGGGTCTAGATTAACAGTTAAAACCCCTGAAAACTGCTCTTCCTATTACACAGCTTTTGAAAACGCTGTGATAAAAGAAACGGTTTGGATGTTTAAGAGGTATTCTCCTCTCTGGGGAGCATCGCAGCCACACAACTGTCATTTCCTGGGGCAGGTTAAATGCCATCCCTTCAGGGACATGACTGTGTCCCTTTGTCGCCACAGCTGAGCACCACATTGCTCAGTTGATATAAAAAATAATGTTTTAAAGGAAACATGACTTAATACTCAGCTCAACAGGAGGAAAACACACGGCCATGGACAGTGAATCACTCATTAAAAATTAAATCAATCCGCCCACAACAGGAAACAGCATAAGAGAATGTCAGCGCTGGCTTCATATTGGGAGGAAGCCAAAACAGGTTTGTGAACTAGAAATTCCTGGGACTGATGGTGTGTGTGGGGGAATCTCTACTCTCTCGACGATACACATTTTCCACTCTGACCTCTGCCAAACTCCCCAAGTATGTGTGTTGGGGGGAGGGAGGCAATATCGGGGTGTCCATAGTTTGTAAGCATCTTAACCAGCCTTTGCAGTAAACCACACACACAAGTGAAATGAACCACCTTGTGGCTCCAAGAGCAATCTGTAGAGTGGATCTCAGGACAGTGGGGAGCCACCCTCTTCTTCTGCATTTCTGAGCATGAAACCCAGAGTCTCCTGCACACCAGGCAAATGCTTGGCCCCCGAGCTACAGCCGGGGTCCACTTTATAAAGTCAGAGCCCACAGAACCCAGCACTGGTCTTCTCTTTCTACCTGTGAGCGGCAGAACGGGAAGAAAACTGACTGCTTTTTAAATAAAGTTTCACATAATTGTTTTGTTTTGTTTTAGCAGACTGAGAGCAAATAGAAGTGAGCCGAGCAGGCCTGCAGAATAGCTGTTGTCAAAACAGAGATTATCATTGCAAAGGTAATCATTTACAAACCCATCGAGTTAGGGAAGGGCACTGACAGCAGGATCCACAGTCACAGTTGACAGACAACAGTCAGTCACCGTCTATGGAGGACCTCTGTCATCAGCTCAAATCCAGCTGTCACAGAATTTTGTCTTAAAGAGACCTTTGTAAAAATCCTTACCCAGTCCTTCCTATTTCAGACAAGGAAGCTGTGACTCGGGCGTGTGTGGCTTGCGTTCATGTGTGTGTGTGTGTGTGTGTGTGTGTGTGTGTGTGTGTGTGTGTGTGTGTGAAGGAACAAGTCCAAGTCATTTGGCTTTTTCAAACAAGGCTATCAAATTACCAGGTTACTGGTCTCCACTGGCTGACCATCTGTCTTTATCCAAGTCTCCTCTAAGCTCCTGCACAAAATACGCACTTGCTGAAGCAAGGCCTCAGATACTAGCAAACTAAATCAGATCTAGCACCTAACCCTTTTTTTTAAAATGTGTGTGGGGTGTGTGTGTATGTGAGCATGTGTATTCGTGTATGTGTGTGAGCAGATGGGTGGAGGCCAGAAGCTGATGGTGTCAGTGTCTCTCTCAATCACTCTCCACCTTACGTTTTTCATGCAGAGTCTCTCACTGAGCCTGGGGCTCACTGATTTGTCTAGACTGGCTAGCTAATGAGGCCCAGGAATTCTCTTGTCTCTGCCTTCCCAGTGCTCCGATTATAGGTGTGTGCCACAATGCCCAGCTTTTTGTGTAAGTGTCAAGGACACCAAGGTGGGTCGTCATGCCTGCACAGCAGGCGCTGACCCACTAATTCGTCTCCCCATGCCCCACAGCACTTGTTCTTTTAAAAACCATATACAACCACGAGTTTGCAGGAGATACTGATAAACACTCGGTGAGGGAGTGGACAGTCTGTGCTGGAAGGAAACCTGGCGAGGGTGTGAAAAGAGATTAGAAAACTGAATTTGGTTAGCAGATAACATGCGGAAATCTTTGGGAACTCTGGCCAAGATCAACTTGACGGCCATGAGGTTGTTCCAAAATACAGTGATCCACCCACAGCCATGTGCACAGCCCATAGAACGTTTTGATTTGTCAGTGTGTTCTGTGTGCTCGCCCAGCTGCAAAATTATATTTTTCAAATGGAATCCTTCTTTTCAGCATGTATATATGACCTTACCTTGGGTGGTGGCTGTGAAATCTGACTAGTGTTTAAGTAAGAAAGGGACTCTGCCAGTTAGAGGGACACTGGAAAGGGTTTGTTGATTTTCTTTAATGGATTTCAAACAACTCTGCCAAGATCAACCTATTGCTCTCCTATAGGAAATGGCACACAGTTCATGTCCAAGGTAGTACATACAGGGGCTGGAGAAATGGCTCAGTGGTTAAGAGCATGTGCTGTTCTTACAAAGTGTCTGGACAGACCCCGGCGCCTATGTCAGGTGTCTCCCAGCTGCCTACAGTTCCAGCTACAGGGGATGCCTCTGGGCCCCTTAGTACCTGCACTCACATGCTAACACACACACACACACACACACACACACACACACACACACACACACACACTCATCCACAATCTATCATGTTATCACAAACTATCATGTTATCGGATTGCCAGCCACCACAGATCTTACTGCCTGTCCTGTTGACTTGCTTCTCCAGCCTGCCTGGGTCTGTTTTCTCTGCATTCTCTTTCTCTCTCTCCCGTGTGTGTGTGTGTGTGTGTGTGTGTGTGTGTGTGTGTGTGTGTGTGTGTGTGTGTGTTAGTTATATGTGTGCACTAATGTGGGAGCAGAAGCTGAAGAGACCCTCTGTGGTCCTGCTGTATCACTCTCTGCCTTACACCCTGAGACGGTTTCTTTTTGAATGTGGAGCTCGACTAGCAGCCAGCAAGCCCCAGGGATCCTCTTGTCTCTGCCCTCCATAGCACTGGGGTTACAGATATGTGACTACCCCTGATTTTTTACATTACAAATGGGGATTGCAACTCTTGTCTTCAGACTTGTACAGCAAGGGCTCTTATCCATTTAATTGTCTCTCTAGCCCCTGGTTGGATTTTTAATCTTCAAGGTGGAGGTGGCAAGGCACACCCAGATTGTTTTTCAAGCACATATGAGGCCCACAAGAGATAATAAATTTGTGCATGCTCTATAAACGGTTAAGTGTCCTATGTTGGATGCACCTTATAATAAGTGAAATTTGTACTTTAAGCCTAAGGCACTTAGCAAAAACAGGAAACAGACTGAGCCCTGCTCTCCAAATAATCCTTTCCATCAACATCAGAATGTTGTTTTTTTTAGCAGCTGCATGATATGGCAGCTTTAACAAGCACACAATCACTATGTAGCCTTAGACTGGCTTTGAACTCACAGCAATTCTCCTGTCTCAGCCTTCCAAATTTTGGGATCATAGCCATGAGTTTCCAGGCCTCACTTATCTGCACTATCTCTCATTGCAGATCAGCCTGTGGAGTTGTCTGGAATCAGTTTAACATTCCAGTGTCATCAACGTGCTCCTAAAAGATCACTGAGATCCCTAGCCCTTCCCACAAAACAGCACAGACCCAGTCTCTGCTCTTGCACTTGCTCATTTCTGTTGAACTGTGCCGAGAACCCATGACGTGGAGTGTCTTTGTTCCGCAATCCCATAGGGGTCCTTCCTCTAACATTTTAAATACCTTGTATTAAACTTCACATCATATCGGGTTCTGAAAAGTCAGTTCAGATTGGCAGGTTTTGAAAAGATGCCGCCGTCTAATCTGATGCTTGAGGTCCCAACTGCCGTGGGACACTCTGTTGATAGAGATGCCGTTGAGAGTAAGTTCCTAGCTATGTATCTGTCCTTGCACTTGGCACCTGACCTTGTTCCTAATTCAGAGGTCCAGTGGGTCTGGGAAATCTCCCTGTGACTCAGACCCACACTGGCACTCACATTTCTTGTCTTTCCCCTCTGCGTTGTGAATGATGTCGCTTCTCTCCCCAGGCAGCTGGCGCTGCTCTGCCATTGCTCACACCATCTGCTCCTACCATTTGAGCTCCACAGTCAGGAAAACCTCACAGGACATGGGAGGGGGGTTGCTTCTGGCACCAAAGACAGGAGTCTTGAAGACCTGGCCCATGCCCCGCTTCAGGAAGCTCCTCCTCCTTTCTCAGTGTGCCACTTTTAATTAAAGTGCCATTTCCTAAACCCCAGAGGACGATCAAGAGGGCATTCTTGATGATAAAAATGCCTAGTTGATAATAGGTGGAAACAGTTCAGGTAACTAGAAAGAATAACTTCACCTTTGATTCCTGGTGATCTGATGACCCTCCAAACCCCTTCAGGCCCAAACAGACAATGGCTTCCTGTTGGGCCCTGTGCATAGATGGCCACAGCTGGGGTTATTGCAGAGCCAAACAGGCTCTGGGACAAACTCAGATGTCCTGCACAGGGCTGGACAAAGTTAACAGAGGTGCTTGCCAATTTTTATTTCTCAAAAGCCTTGGTAATATTCTTTAACCTAAATTTTGGGTACTTTGGAAATTGTATGATACGCAAGCATGACAGAAATCGAAAATAATAAGGAAGGCTCCCCTCGGGTCCCCTCTTTACCTCTTGTCCAACTGGGATGATGCATGGCAGCCATCCTGGCCTTGGGGAATCCATGTTTCTGTTAGCTGAAATGGATTTTGAGATGAATGTCAGGGTCTGCCGCAGGCGCGGTGACGAGACAGGAGTTTATATGGAAAACCCAGGTTCCTTTTTCCCTCCCAGTGGAAAAGGTGACTGATGGGGACTGCCTGCCTCTGTGTGTGACAATAGACTTCCTACCAGACACCTCTGGGAAGCACTTCTAGAAAAAAGGTGGAAGCTCTCTAGGGAATGGGACTGGAAGGCCATGAGTCACCCTCGGTTCCCGGAGTGCACGCTAGACCTTCACCGGCTTCCAGGGGTCAGCCGTGGAAGGAACCTCTCGCTGCTTCCAGAAGCTCTACTAATCTGAAAGGAAGCTCAGGGAGTCAGGAACTGACTGAAAACCCAAGTGCAGGCAACGGCTCACATCAGACCCGAGCCACACGCCTCACCGAGCTGCACCTCTTCCTGCGCTCTGCACACTTACTCTTGCTCCTTCCTGTTATTCCAAAGGCCAGCTCAGGGCATGCAGCTCCTTCTCTGCCCACTTAAGTCACTCTGGACTTCCACCTAAGGGCAGCCCACCTCAAAGACCAGGGCCAGGAACTATTCTTTGAAAAATCTCAGACTATCGTCCTACCATCATGGCCATTCACACTAACACCAAAGAGCATTGACTCGGGAGAAAACTCAACATGCTTTCTAAGTGTGAGGGAAGGAGGCAAAGTCGTTAAGGCTGAGCTGATGAATGCCCAGCCGCTGTGTGATACTATTGCTTTTGTCCGGTTTTATCCCTTTGATATTTCCATGAGTCAATGTGAAACCATCACTTTACAGAATCATTTGCTTTTACTTGGTCATGGTCACTGTTAGGTTTTTAAAACAGAGATGCTCCTTGGGTTTGGAGAATGGACTTAAACCTTAATCATTTGTCTTCCACAAATGCTTAATGCTCACATGCCATTTCATCAGATTCTAGGCCACAGGAACCTGCTCAGGTATAGACATGATCCAGATGAAAGACCTTTGGTCATGGATAAGCATGACGGAATTGCTTCCACGGGTCTATTGTTTTGTCTTTTGTGTGTGGCCCATATGTGTGTTCATGTGTGTGCATGTGCATGGGTGTGAGCCTATGCAGAGGCCAGAGGTCTACATGGGGCATCTTCCTCTATTGTGCTCCACCTATGTTTGAGACAGAATCTCTCACTGAACCTAGAGCTCACTGCTCTGCCTGGGGCAGTGAGTCCCAGGTATTGGCTTGTCTCTGTCTTGCCAGTGTTGGGATTTCAAGTGTGTCCCTCCACTCCCAGCTTTTTATATGCTTGTTGAGACTGAACTCAACCCTTCACACTTGCATAGCAAGCACTTTATTAAGTTTATTGTTACCTGAAAGATGAAAAGGGGTAGCCCTTGCTTAAAAGGCTCTTCCTAATCCAATACAAAAGAGAAAAACTTTGACTCTTTTGAAAGCCAATAAGTTTTTTTTTTTTTAATGCCAAGTCAAGGATGATGCCAGCAAAGTGAAGGCCTTTTGGCAAACCTCATGGTGCCTACACATACTGAGGCCCAATTCTATACTTCTTTAGAAGTTGGAAACAGCCCCCTCGATTCTGTAATGATGTTAACATGGGTGCAGCAGTGGTCACAGTAGTTGATGTTTGTGAACTTTGCTGGGGACACATCTTGCTTAAATATTTCCATCCTCCTGGGAAAAGCTGAGCAGAAGAAATGAGGTTTATTTCAGCTGGTGTGTTGATTCTGATAGGGCTGACAGCCTGGCTTCTCTGCGGCCATCCCACAAAGCATGGATGAGGGCTTGTGACAGTCCCCAACCCCAGGGAGCTTACCTGCACTACCTAATCAGACTGTCCAAAGCGCCAAGTCACTTGAAAGCCAGTTTCGGATGCCAGAAGTTAGAAATAATTCTTTGACTATTCACTGAAGCTTTGTACCTAGTCGCAAATGTTTGCCAAGGAAAACAAAATGGGCCAGAGAATCTTGTCTGCAGCCCAGGAGGTAAATTCCTAATGAAGACAGAGTAGATTACCTTGTCCCTTGTTCCCCTCCTCAAATACTTATTCTCTAAGTCAAAAAGAAATATTCTTGAAGCCAAAAGCAAATTATTTGTGTGTGTGTGTGTGTGTGTGTGTGTGTGTGTGTGTGTGTGTGTGTGTGTGTTCATGAATGTCAGTGCACTAGCCTTTGCTGGCAAGTGTGGAGACCAAAAGCTGACATTGGGATGTCTTCCTTAATCACTTACTTTTTGAATCAAGGTCTCTCACTGAACCTGGAGCTTGATGTTATTTTGTTACACTAGCTGGCCAATCAGTCCTCAGGATTCTCCTGTCCCCGCCCACTCCCAGCACTACAGTCGCAGGCACCCACCTCTTTTCTGGAGGTGCTGGGAGTCAGAATTCATGTCCTCAAGCATGTGCAGAAAGCTCTTTACCACAGAGCCATCTCCCAGCCCTATATTTTTAATGCTGGGTATACTGAGTGGCCCGACTCAAGACACAGAGGCAAAGGTCAAAGCCAAGAAGACTGGAGCTGCTGCCTGGATGTCCTGATCCACATTGGAAACACAGACACACAGGATGTCAGTTTAGCATTGGTAGGCAGGACATTGGCTTCCAAACCTCTTGCTGGGTTTTAAACAGGGCTGAGGGGTGGGTCGGAGGAGTCCGGCAAGCAGCTGTCACAGGATTACTCATTTGGAGAGCTGCTGGCTCACTGATGGGCATCAGGGCAATGGACCAAGAGGCTAGGAAACCCTAGAATGGGAGGAAGGAAGGCTGACTCTGGACAAGCCAGCCCAGAGTGAAGTGCCAAGAAGCACAAAGGTCACATGCTTATAACCAACCAGAATCTGTGTCCTGTGTTTGAGAAGATAAATCCATGGGGCTTGACCCTTGAATATTTCACTCCAGCATGGCAGGCACATTTGAGGAAAAAAAAATAAAGGCTGCTCAAATTCACAGGGTTATGTTTAATGTACGGTCATGCCAACATGTCAACAAGTCAATGCCGCTAGCTTGAGTTCCAAGACAATAGAGATTGCTGACTCGCAATTAAATCTTCATCCCATAAAAAATTATTTCAGCAATGAGTCTCCCCTTTGTTCCCACTGTCACCATTTACCCAAGCGGAGTTGGATGCCATTTGTAATCGATGACATCTAACAACAATGCACCAGATAACAGGACTGTAAGACTCAGTAAGTACAAATGAAGACTTCCTTTTTTCTCAGCTTGATAAATTCTTGATATCGTTAGCCCACCTTACAAAAACACAGAGAAACAGCCATGGAACGAACCTGCCTTTGATAAAAGCAGGAGCAACAACATTCATTCACATTCAGATGGAGACACACCATGAAGGACCCCTTGCCTACAGAGGAGGCCAGCCACATGAACCAGTCTACCAACCTTAAAATCTAGGACACAGTCAAAGTTTATTGTTGCTGTTTCTGTTTTGTCATTCGAGACGGGGTCTCATGTAGATCAGGCTAACCTTGAACTCTAGAACTTCTTGCCTCTGCCTCCCAAGACCTGGTGTTATAGGCATGTGGCAGCATGCCCCACTAGTGAAGATATTTCAAAGGAGGCTATGCATTTAGGAAATGGAGCTTTCTAGTTGATATGCTGGTGATGCTTCTTGCAGTCGTTTCAAAACACATTGGTGGAGCATGCTCCAAATCTCAATACTCAGGAGACAGAAACAAGAGGATCCTCTGTGAATTTGAGGCCAGCCTGGTCTACATAGTGAGTTCTAGGCCATCCAGACCTGCAGATAGAGACCTTGTCTCAACAAAAGCAACAAGACAACAAACTTCTTAGAGTCCCCCTCCCCTTTCTTCTGAAAAGAGGAACAGCATTAAGTTGATTTTCTCATCATTAAGGATGCCAAAGCAGAGGGATTGTGAGTTTGAGGCTAGCTCTGGCAACATAGTGAGAGCCTGTCTGAAACAAGACAAAACAAAACAAGATATATATAAAATATATATATTTACAGGCATCAGAGATGTGGAATTTTCCTGTTACCTGGACCCCAAAGGTGTAAACCACAAGATCCCATTACAAAGCCCCTTTTTTACTAAAAAACGCCATTCAGAAAAGCACCTTCTTAGCAGCTCCCCACTTCGACCATTGGCAGCAGATCCGTTTAAGAAGGAATTCCCACCAGGCAATCATGTGCCACTGTGCTCCCTAAAGGGTGTTGAATGTGTGCCACCGAGATAAGGCAAGCCCCTTGTGACAGAAAAGGTACAGAGAAAGGGAAGCAGTGGGAACTGCTCTTAACAATACATTTCAGGACCTTGAGTGGCCGAGCCAGGAGGAAAAAAAAAATAAAGAGAAGTGTGATGTGAGCCATTGAGCAAGTTAAGGCACTAAATTTGCATGTCACCCTTTGACCATATGGCCTGTTTCCCAGCAAGATAAGCCTTATATAACAATTAAATCCCAGGCATTTTTAGCTAACTAATCATACATTAGAAACAATTTTAGAAAGTTATGTACTCACCAAGGGAAAATGATGGCTATAGTCTGAAAGAGAAAGAAGAGAAAAGAGCATTAGTTACCTGGTGACAATGTTGGCTGCTCATTTGGCCTCCCATTTCCAACAGTACTGGTTGTCTAAACCCAGTTGGCCTCCCATTTCCAACAGTACTGGTTGTCTAAACCCAGTTGGCCTTCCCATTTCCATCAGTACTGGTTGCCTAAACCCATTTTTGCTTCACATTTCAGGGTCTTCAGGAGGTAATTTCTTTTTGCTGCACACATAGGCTTTCAACACCTATGTTCTATACCAAACCTCCTTGTGCTTCCTGGCAGCCAGTTGAGGGTGGAATGTGGCTGCCCAGGGACTGAAGTGTTTGATGTCCAACCCTCAAGGACTGGCACAGGTTGTTGCCCCTGGTGAGGCATGGAAAGGTCCCACCTAAAGTGGTGCCCTTATCTTCCCTGGAGATGTCCTTTCAAGTTAGAGACAGCCTTTTCACTCTACATCTGGGGTCATCTCTGTCTAGCCTGACCACTAATTAGCTCACATGTTCTTTCCCTTAAAAAGCATTAAGATATAATTTACATGCATAAGATTTGCCCACTCCAAGTGTCCAATTTAGTGGTTTTTAATATAGTCAGAAACTTAATAACCCTCATTAAAACCTAGTGCTAGAGGCTGGAGAGATGGCTCAGTTAACAGCTTGCTGCTCTTGCAGAGGACTAGGGTTTGATTCCCCGAACCTCCATGGTTCATAATCATCTGTAACTCTAGTTCCAAGGGATATGGCGCCTTCTGGTCTCCTCAGGTACTGCATAAATGTGGTACAGGGACATCTAAGCAAGCAAACCACCCATACATATTGAAATAAAATAACTTTAAAAAGACTTAACAAATCTAATATTAGATCATTTTCAACATCCAAAAAGAACACACACACACACACACACACACACACACACGCACGCACGCACGCACGCACGCACGCATGCATGCATGCATGTGTGCACAGGCATTCACCCCATCCTCTTTCTGGTTCCTGACAACTCATCCACTTTATGTGGATTTCCCTGTTCTGGGCATTTTATAGAAACACACTCATGCTGTACATGGCCTTTTGCAACTATCTCCTTTTATTGAGAATAATGTTTCTGAATGCTGTCCATCCCATAGAATTTTCTAGTACTTTACTCCTTTTTATTAACAAGTATCCCACTCCCACGTTCAGCTTATCCAGCCACTGATGGACATAACTGTTTCTGTTGGTGAAGCAGGCAACCTCACATAAGGCTTATGAGATTTCCATCTGCTGTGGATGGAGAGGTGGCTGGGTTGTGACTACACACTTTAACAGTTGAAGGGTAGGATCACTTCTCGGTTGTCACTATTTAAAAATAGCTGGCTTCCTCCATGCTGCTTTCCACCAGATTGCCTGTGACAGTAGTCCTGGCAAGGCTGCTTACTTTAAAAACAAATACAATAATGTCTCTGCAGTACAAACCATATCAAGTTATTATAAATGACTATAAGATTACAGATTTAGAAGTTAACTTATGAAGTAGTTTTAAAGCCACAGAAGCAGAAAAGTAATTCTGGTAATGAAGAAATTTTAAATCTGCTTAGGAAAGTCTGTATTCAATATACTCCTAGAAGAACAAAGGATATCTGCCTTGGCCATTCATATGTGATTGCGTTGGGAATCTTAGCCAATGGAATAAGGCAGGACAAAAATTACAAGACATAGGAAAAGCCTAAAGCTTATTTCTTGAGTGGCATAGTGTTCTATGTAGAGAATCCTAAAGAACAAGAAAGGCCCTATCGCTAATGCATGCACTTAGCTCACAGGATGCAGACGGCACACAAATAATCAACAGCAGCTACATAGGCTAACAAAAAGCTGTTGAGGAAATGAGTGGGTTTTGTTGTTGTTGCTGTTGTTGTTGTTGTTGTTTTGTTTTTCCCTGATTCCATACTTGGAGAAGCTGATGGTCCCTGCATTTATTACACATTCATCTGTTAACAAATCAATAGCACACACGGTCTATTTGCAATATCTGACACTATGTGTATTGCATCGTTTATTAGAGAAGATATCTAAAATAATGAAGAGAGTGTGTTGAATCATAAAATCACAGAGGGTTTCCAGCATGCCAAAAGGCCCCCTATAACATAATGCCCAAGCACGGGGGAGAGGTTCTCTGAGTGTTGGTAACTGTGGATAGGTGAACATCGTTTCTGTACTTCATTGCAAAACTTTCCCCCTTCCACTCACCCTAGAATACCTAGAGATGATGTCGGAAAGAGTGTTTGCTTGTAGTCAAGCAATGAGAAAAGCCAAAGGTGGGCACTGTCTCCACATTCCCAGGGCAATTGACAGGAATGCTCAGAACTCCCTTCCAATGCTCTGCTGACTCACTCCAAAATGAAATAAAGCCCAGCGTTACACAGAGGCTGCTGGGCTAGGACGGCAGCCAGAGGCAGAAGCCTGGGTCAAACCAGGCAGAAGCCACAAAGGAAAGAGCTCCTCGGTTGGTGTGGAAGCAGAGGCTGTTCTATCAATAGCTGGATAAACAACATTTGGAATACAAATGACAGCTCAAAACAGAGCCGTGAAGTAATGTGTTTTCCTTGAAACAGAAAGTTTGACTCCCCAGAACCTGCAGGCAGCATGGTAGGTTGTGAGGATTCTTGGTTTGTGGTTCACAAATGATCGCATGACTATCAGTTTCCTGAAGGACAGAAACAGAGCAAAAGCAGACCCCAGCAGGCTCTGAAGGTAATCTTTACCAACTCTATATTTCCTTTAGCCTGAGGCCTTGTGGACAGTCCCCAGGACACTGAGTGAAGCCTTGCAAGAAACATTTAAAACATGGGGGTTGGGGTGGCAGTTGATGTGGGCAGTTTGTTTAACATCCTTCCACAAACGAGAAGCTTCCTGCTCTTATCTTGAAGGCCAGCATCCTCCAAAAAGGGGAAGAAGGGAGGAGGGGGATTTGTGTGCCTGGCCAGCTCGGTGTGTGAGTGTATGTGTATGTGTGTGTGTGTGTGTGTGTGTGTGTGTGTGTGTGTGTGTGTCTTAAAGATGAGGACTCTGTGGCCTGCAGTGTGAGAAGGTGGGGCATGGGATGCTCTCCCAGCCTACTCTCGGCTGCATCCCCTGGCTCACTTGCCTCTGATTTGGGGTGGTATCTCTGCCCTCTTAGTGAAGCTATAATTCCTTTAAGGCATCTTGTCTTCCCTCTCTAAGCTCCTGGTACCCAGGGCACAGCCTGGGAATGATGTTCTTCTGCAGTCAACAGGCAGGTTTATCCCTTAAAATTCCTCCCAGTTCCAGGGAGAGCTCCTCTGTCTTTTTTGGTCCAGAAATACCTGGAAAGAGCCAGGTGGGCCACATCCCTCCTCTGGGGAGGGAAAAGTCTTTGGGAGTGGTTTGAACTGACCTGCTATAGAGGTAGAACTGGAGTTGGTGGTGCCTTGAGTACACAACCACATCTATTCTGCTTCCATGGAAAGCCCGGCCTACCCTGGGAAAGAGGCTGGTGACATCAGAAAAAGGGGAAATCCACCCTAAGGAAGGCCTGAGGGCAGGCAAGGTCAGGCCCAGGAAGAGAGCTCCCAAAGGAAGTGACTAGCAGCTAGGCTTGGGTTTGATGATTCCCAAGATAGAAAGGCCCAGCAAAGCTAAGCTTCATAAGGAAGACAATGAGTCCAGGGTTAGAAGTCCATGGAACTGCTCTGGCTAAGGATAAAGTTACAGTTGCTGCTGAGGTGGAGAGAGCTGGCCAATCTTTCTGAACTCGGACAAAAGCAAAATGCCTTTCCACACACCCACGGCCCACGCTCATCTCAGGCATCCCTGTGGGAGGCATTTTGCTGCCTGCAACTTTTTTCTTTTGAATGGGCAACACGATTTTAAAAATTGTGGAAGCGCTTACGTTTTATTTTAAAATTCTAGCAACATGTTTTCTATATGCATCATGTATCTTAAATAGGGACATTTTTAATGACAGTTGAAGATGCCATAAAGCAAAAGGCACACAGAATTCTATGTGGGGAAATACCAAGGACATTGGCCTTGAACAAATCTTGCTGTGCATAATCAGACCTGGCCGAGTTCCTCCATGCTGGCTACATTCTCTTGAGATTCCGGTTTTCCCAGAAGGCGCTGGTAAATGAGTCAAAAGCACTGGGGGAGCAAGAATTGCTATCTACTGTCAGCCATAGTAACCCTCAAGCCCAATCACTATACCCACGAACTTACACAGACGGGTCAAACAGCAGGGCACTGCTAGAAATAGGCTAGTCACCAAGGCCTATCAAGAGAACCACAGCCATGGGGATGGCTGTGCCCCAGCCGTGCCCCAGGCTTGCCTGCATTCCATCAGACAGCCACACTATGCTGCCAGGGGGTGTGGAGCCATGAGAACGTGTCATGTTTCTTAAATCATCCAGGCTGCAGATTGCACTGATCTCACGCTGCCAAGTCTCACAGTTTCCCTGTTTACCTTGCAGACACCAGCAAAGCTGCTACTTTCCCATCTTCTGATGCTCTGAAGAGGGGCTGGAAGTAGTGGCTGAAAGAAGAGGAGGGGAGTCTCCCCACACAACGGAGGGTGGTAAAGACGGCACTCTGCCTACCCCATAGGTATAAGCTGTCCCCAAAGGGAGGAGACCCTTCAAAACAATGTCATCAAGATGACATTTTCTCAGCCATTCATTTTGTTAACTCAAGACAGACAAGCATGCTTTCTAAATATTTGACAATTTCTAGCAAGTATTCCCAGACAAGCCACCTGCCTGCTCTCCACCCAGTAGATATGACACTTCTCTAACTGCTCACTGTGGGGTACCCTCTTTGCATAGGAACTGTGCATATTAGTAAGCTAGGGGAGCCCTTGTTTGCAAGCACAGGCCTGGTGTTTTCCATATTGCGACACCTGTCTACCGATTATGATTGCCCTGGAATTTAGGAGCACAGCAGTTTGGATCTATTCTCTTCAGAGGCACAGGTGTTCTCTCAGCTCCAGAGGAATGCTAATGACTTGCTCATCTCTTGGTGCAGGGCACACACACTTCTCCCATAGTGATATAGTGACAGTCACTCTCATGGCTTGGACCTGTTTTGCTGTTTTCTTTTTTAGATCTCTTTGCCCCCACACCCTACCTCCAGGAGCTGCTTCCTTGCAGGGCTCCTGTTCTTGAAAGCAGAACGATGTGAATAGCCTTGTCAAGTTCCTTGGAGAGGCATCATGACAAGGACCACTAAAGCCACTCAGGACTCCCAGGAGGAGTCTGTTACTAGACCTGCTCTGTAGACAGGAAAACAGAGGCCTACAGATAGAGTCACTTGCTTCAAAGAGTCCCACTGCTGAGCAGGGCAGTGACTCCAGAGCTGGCTTCCCTGCCTCCATGAGCTCTTCCTAGACAGAACTGGCTGTACAAAGGAGGTCCTTAGAAACAGAAAGACCCTCTGCTTGGGCTGTTGGTGCTTGTCCATGTCCCAGCCCACCTAGAGTGATGTTGCCCCTTTGGTCAGAGCACACACAGCTAAGGCACAGCTCCATGGACCAATCCCATCACCTTACAAATCCACCGTGTTTGCTTCTAATAGTGCAGTGTACAGCTCTGGGTCTTGCAGGGAGACTCTGAGCATCGTGACACAGGTGTGCCCCAGGAAGACAGGACCCTTGAAGCTCACTGGGTCTTTCTTAGAAAGTATATCCCCACCAACTCTGCCAGGCCACTTCCAAAGGACCCAAAGTGTAAAGGATGGAACTACCTCTAGATGGAGACCTGCTCTTGTCTCCTCTTTGAAGGGTTAATGCTGTGGAGCAGGTCAGGGAAGTTGAGGTCACCTTAAGACAACGCACTTCCCCTCCTCTAATTCCCAACCCTCTAGGACATTCTCTAAGAGTGGCCATGGGGCTTGGCTAGGTCTGTGGGCCTTCCTGGGATCAGACTCTGAAACGTGTAACTGTTTCTCTTTCTTTCTAATGCTGGCCAGAACTTAAGCATGCTCTGTAACTCCCTAAGGCTTTGGACTTCCTTGATTCTTTTCTAAAGCTTTGGCTCTGCTGTGTGCCTGCCCGCCGCCAGGTGGCTGACCTCCCTGCCGATTCATCCCAAGCTGCACAGTCTGTGCTCCTTCTCCATTCTCCTCCTCCCTTCCAAGCAGCTGCAAGATTTACAGCTCGCTTGCCCTGGGCTTTTCCTTTTAAAGGCCAATAAATTGTCCCTGGAGCTTCCATTGGAATCTGTTCTTTGTCCTTTAACATCTATTGGTACCCATCCTCAACTTCTTTTATTCATGAGACTAAAAACCCCAAGAGGGGACCCTGATTTCCCAGGTAGTGTACGATGGCTGCTTGGACTCCCCCCAAGATTCCCAGATACTTATTTCCTGACTTCTAATTCTTTCATTGGCAGAGGAAATAAACTTGCTTCTGCACCCCTATACAGCATCCAATGGGCTAAAGAATGTTTCAGAATTTTCAAAAACAAAACAAACCAAACCCATAATACCAATTTTACAAACGATGACCCCATTTTCACTGCCACAGTGGACAAGCGAACACTTCTCAAACAGAATCCTTATGGGTCCTTGGGCTGACAGGCGGGTGGTGTGTCTTCAGCCTCGCACCACTCACTTCCACAATGGAGTCATTTGTCACCCTGTCCCGCCCCTTTCTCCCAGATTTGAGTGACACACCCGTGAGCAAGCTTGCTTGACATATGTACATGGAGAGGTGCTTCAGAAAGGACTCCCAGAGCCAGGCTTCTCCTAGGGAAACTGCTGAGATGGTGGTTGGTCCGGGAGAGTTGTGCCTGGCCTCTGCTCCTCTAACAACCTTGGAAACCGCTCTCATGTTAAGGAGTTTCTCTAAAGCCATGCCAGAGAGTGGGTTAGATGGATCTACAGCAGAGCACTAACAGGCCCCGTGACCACCCAGAACAAAACTGAATGTCTTCCTGAAGTGATGGATAGATGCAGATAAAAAGGATAAAATGTGTGGGTCCTTATCAGAATGTGGACCCGCCTCCCTAGAGAGGGAAGAAGCCATGGTGATCTCCTCTAGAGGCTCCCACTCACAGGAAAGATGTTAACACCACTCTCCCAACGTATCAAGGTGTCTGGAGTTCCTCACGCTGCGCCATATCACACAAACCCATCAGATCGCTCTCTTCTGACTCCCTCTTTTTGATGGCACCAGTGTCCTCCAGACTTCCTGGATCCCCCACTCCCAGCACTCTTACCTCTTTAACTCCCGAATCCCTCTGTCTGTGGTTTCCTTTTCCAGCAGCACCTCCCGAAATGTGTCTCACCAAAAGATGGTGAAAAATGAGAACGCCACCTCTGTCACCATAACAGTGGCTGTGTGTGTGTGTGTGTGTGTGTGTGTGTGTGTGTGTGTGTGTGTGTGGTGATCCACACTTTACAGGAGAGAAAAAAGAGAGGCAGCCATTCCCCGAAACAGAAGTCTCAGGTGGCTTGGGGATCTCTGAGAAACTGCAACACTTAGGTTCTCTTTAGTGTCTAAACATTTCCGAGTGCTCAGAGCGTCCTGAAGGATGAATGGACAAGATGCTTAGGCCTGCATTTAACACATATTGTCTGTCTGCTGTGTGACAGTGACAGGCCAACTGCTAAGGACTCAGAAACTAAAAAAAAAAAAAAAGCCTACACCCACAGACCCTCATGGTCTCAAAAGAAATCTACAGGAAATGCTTCCAAACGTCACTTTAGAGCAACAGTGAGCACTAGATGATGCCAGGCCCAGGGTGGGCATCGAAACTGAAACCCAGAGCCTAGGGCTGCCATGGACCTGGCAGGCTCCTATCTCAGAGCCATTGGGAACTGACCAGCATAGGCTCCATGGCGTCCTTCATAGGCAGGCAAGGATATTACTCAGGGACTAAGATGAGACGTTCGCGTCATGAGAAAAGGGGAAGTCACCCTGGACTTACTTAGAGCAGATCAGTTTGTAAGACGTTTCTGAGGAAGATTTTGACAATTAGGAAACCACTTAAGGGGAAGATCTGCCAATCAAGTAGTCATTTTGCTAAAGCAACCTCAAATATTTTGGTGTAGTGATCTTCCAATGCTCCTGGACTCGACCCATGCAATTAGTCCATTACAAAATCCACGGAGCTGATATGGCTGTAGTCAGGGAGGGAGAGCAGAAGGCATTCTGAGTATCAGCTGCAGTGTTCCAAGGAAAAGCTTCGTTTCTCCACTTTGAAACAGTTCCTAATGAAAAATAAGCCTCCAGGGGATTTACAAGCCAGGGGGCTGTGAGCAAATGCATCTCCAGCCTTGATCTGCATTGCTCAGGACATGCACCTCCATCCCCCACCACCGAGAAAGTTCTGTGAACTCAGCAGGAATCCCTCCTCCACAGAAAAGAACAGGGTTGCATTCATCAAGCAACAAAAACTGCATTATGACAAAAGTATGCAGCGCTCCATTCTGGAACAATACACTGCAATACAAGTGTAGAGTTTGACCGAATTCTGCTTCAGTCACCTAGAGAGATCAGCTGCCCTTTTCCTGAGCCTGGCAGTGCAGCCATAATTTCAGAGAAAACCACCTTCTTTAAACCAAAAAAAAAAAAAAAAATCTTCTCAAGACACATGTATGTGAGCTGCTGGGTTGCACAGTTGGTGATTCTGGATCTTGGCAGAAAGCAAAGATGCCAGAGGTCTGGCAGAGTTGGGCCGCTGTGTGCCTGGCTTTCCTTGGCCTTCCTTGGCCTCTCACAAGTCTGGTGGTCCCTCTGTAGTCCATAGTCTGAAGAGCGAGGGGAACAGCAAGAATCAGTGCAGCCCACAGACACAGGGAAGGCAGGGGCCCAGAGCAGAGGGCCTGACTGCTCCACAGTCGATACCTGGGGTCACGATGCAGCTTTGCCTGGATGCTCCAACAAGATAGTGTTGTGTGGGTGAGTGCAGGACCTGAGGGGTGAGGCCCAGGGAGATGCAGCTTTGCCTGGATGCTCCAACAAGATAGTGTTGTGTGGGTGAGTGCAGGACCTGAGGGGTAAGGCCCAGGGACGGGAAGGAGAGCCACTGCCTATACCCAAGGATAGCCCCTTACCCCACCCAAGCACACTTACTAGGGCAATCCAGAACTCTTATCAGGTGTGTCCAGCATGCAGTTGGTGGGCTGCATGCTGCTGTGGAGAACTGTGAGTGCAACATAACGTAGGATCATCAACTGACTTTAAACATCAAGGGATGTTGCAATTTGCTTTGTGGAACCCATCTATGCGGCTCTTAAGCTTGGACTTTGTACACAGCAATGCCCTGGTGTGATGTCAAAAGATGGGACATACCACTTTTATCTGCCATTTCTACCTTATCCTCTTGACAAGTATGAGGTGACTTGCTTGAGGCCACATGGTCAATAAGAGGACGAGCCAGAATCCAGATCCAGCCATGTCAGACTTCCAAGCCCAGGATAAGTGGAAAACCTCCAATCTTAGGAAGACCCTACCAGACCTTTAGGGAGGGTCAGAAACCACTTCCCAAGAGACAAACTGTGGATGGCGGAGTCCTCCCTAGGCAAAGCTCGGGGATGTGGTTAGGATAGACACTCTGGCTATGACACTTCCCTCCCCAAATGCTCTGTGGTCAAACACCACCACATCCTCAAGAAGCCATCTGCCAGTGGTACCCCTCATGAAAGCAAGCAAGTGCCACCTCTCAGCAGAACTCCAACTCACTGGGACTCAAGACCAAATTCAAAATGGCCTCTGCAGCATTTACTGAAACCTCGGGCTGGGTCTCCAAACTGGTAAAATTCTGGCAGTTGAATTTGAGAAAATGCATGAAGTTCAACACTGTGCCTGAGGACTGTTGGGTGGCATCAGAGAGTGTTAATGGACAGCTATCAGCAGGAACTTGCCTGGCCTGAGCATCTCATTGCATGGCAGGGATGGTGAAACAGTACGAACCTGGGAGTGCCATGTTGGAATTGGCCTTTTTCTACTACACATTTCATGTTCTTGAGAGTCTCCCCATGAGCCACATTGACAGGCACAGTGTCCCTGTGTCAATAGTTTTTCTGTCTGAGGTTTCAGTCAACTGCAGTAAAAATGGTACATAGAAATTTCCAGAAATAAAGAAGCCATACATTTAAAATGTCTCACTCTTCTGAGACTTTGGGAATCTCTTGGCACCCTGCCAGGAACTCGAATCACTCTTTGCCCAGATTATCTATGCTGTACGTGATAGACACCCACTGGCCACTTGGGACCCACTTCACTTGGTGGATTGAAGCTCATATTAATGATTAGGTCCCACAGTGACACTGGCATTTTTATCACAGTATGTTATTGGAATTATTATATTTTATTATTAGCTATGGTTAGCTGTAAATCTCTCATTATGCCCAATTTAAAAGTGAATGTCATCATAGATGCAGACGCGTACAGACAAATCCATAGTACCTGTAGCGGTTTTGGGATTACCCAAGCTTTCAAGCATTCAGTGGGGTATCTTGGAATGTATCCCCAAGGAAAACGGGCGCATGGTGTATAACATTCCATGCAGTAGTAGATGGCAACTGCCTTGACCATCTACACCTAAACACTCACTCTACCTAGGCACTGACATCTGAGGAGCTGAAATCATGACAGTTTGTATGGCCTGGACAGCATGCACCAGGTTCTCATTCCTCCTGGCTACACCATGTGCCCAACACCAGGCAGGCACCATCTCCCGGGTCACTTGTTATGACGTGGAGAGCTGAGAAGGGCCTTCACCAGGTTAGAGAGGGAACTGAAGCTCCTGGTATGGGGATAGTGTCCATGGCAGGTAGTCAAACTGTGTCCCAGCCAGGCCCTCACAGGTCTCTGTGCTCACCAATTTGGGTTTGAGTGCTGGAAGTAAACCAGTGTGGCCGGTCAGTCTGTGAAAGTCACATTAGTTCAGCAAATACTCATGCCCAAAGAAGTCCACACTCATGCCAAGACCCCATTTAACACTTCAATGCAGTATGATACAAGCAGGGCCTTTGTGCATGACACAGGACAGAGAGACTTAAGTTGCTATGTGTAGACAGGGACACCTCCCAGTTCTATTACAGATGTGGGACAGGGTGATGACCACAAACAATTCTGCAACGTTGGGTCACTGTAACCACACAGAAGATCATCCAACCTCAACTCTAGGTAAATTTTACAGGAAGCAGGGTCACTTTAAAAAATGACCACTCCTTCAAAGATTCATAATTAAAAAGAAATGAGCATGGGTTGGGGTCATGGGTCAGTGGTAAAATGCTTACCGTGCAAGTTTGAGGACCTGAGTTTAGATCCTCAGAGTTCATGTAAAAAGCATGGTGGTATGTATTTGTAACTCCAGCACTGGGGAGGAACAGATAGAGGGGTCCCTGGGGTTCTCACTGGTCAAGCAGTTAATCTGAATCAGTGAACTCCAGATCCAGTGAGAGTCCTTGTCTCAAAATATAAGGTGGACAGGGAGTGAGGAAGACACCCAATTTCACATCTGGCTTTCACATGCACACCTGTATACACATTCATATGAACACATGTATAACACACACACACACACACACACACACACACACACACACACACACACACCCCAGAAGGGCATTTCTCCAATGGATGTTTCCAATGAATAGGAATATTATCCGCCTAAGAACAAGGGGAAAAATACCAGGCTGTTTTTGTGAATGTAGTTAAGGGAGGAGTCTGCGCATCTCTAGCAAATTCAGCTCAGAGTAGGGGGAAACAAAAGAAGAATCAAAACCAGAAGCTTCAGAGTTTGGGAGTGTGTACAGTTTTGTAGACATTGCCCAGCCATCTTTCCAGCAGGGGTGTGATACGCCATCAATGGACCAGCAGCTCTGTATCACACGTCAGCTCCGCTGGTGGCATCTGAGGAGCTGCTTCCAGCTAAACAAAACTGTACAGGGCATGCACTGCTGATGGCGGAAACAGGGAGGTTAGACCCCTGGGACCGGTGATGTGGGAGGAGAGATGAGCTGGCCTCAAGGGACAGGCACCTAGTCCTCGAGGCTTAGAGTGTGTGACTGGAGCACTTAGCTAGGAGATGTGCTTCTGACTAATTCTGAAAACACCAACTCACCCCCCACAGCGCTGTGGTTTCTTCGAGAATCCTCAACACAACTGCCTGCCACCGGGGACCTTCTGGGACTGAGAGTGCTCTAGGGCACACTCAGCAGCCCAGTTCCAGAAAGCGCTTGGGGTGGGGTTTCCAGGGGTACATTGGTGGCACTCTGTGGTTCCCTCACCTTTGCTTCTCCCAGTTGAGGCCTGCATGTGCCAGAGACACTCACATTCTAGTGTGTGTGTGTGTGTGTGTGTGTGTGTGTGTGTGTGTGTGTGTGTGCATGTACACCTTGTGTTTGTGCATGTGTGAGAGTGCACATTGAATGTGTGTGTAGTATATGTGTATGTATGTGCTGTGTATACATGTGTGTATGCATGTGTGTATGTATGTGCACGTGTGTATGTGGTATGTGTGTATACATGTGGCGTGCATGTTCATGTGCCTGTGTGTGTGAGGGGGTGGGTGTGCATGCTCATAGATTTGTTTTTTAAGTTCTTCTATTTAAAAAAAAAAAGAATTCAGTTAATCTTCTGTACATTTGGTTTGATGTTGCAAATAAAGCCAAATTTGGGGATTTCTAGGCAAGGAGAGGGAAAGAGGCATCCTCACCTCCCAATGCCAGCATCCCTGGAAGGCTCCTGGCTCTGCCTCCCCTGGCCAACAGCCCTTGGAACAAAGCCATAATGCTGTCCACAAGCTCCGTCATGGAGTGCCAGACCTGTGGCTCAGTGCCACTGTGGCTTTCCAGCAGAAAAGACCCCAATGTGACCCCGTCTTTTATAGGTCCAGATGAAAACGGTGCAGATCACCTGAATCTCCATCCTCAGCCAGATTTTTGAAGGCCCTAGAGCACTGATTCTCAACCAGTGGGTCATGACCCTGGAGTGTATATAAGATACTCTGCACATCAGATATTAACCATATGATTCATAACAGTAGCAAAATGACAGTTATGAAGTACCAACAAAATAATGTTATGGTTGGAGTCACCATATTATGAGGAACTGTATTAAAAGGTTGCAGCATTAGGAAGGTTGAGAACCACTGCCCTAGAGCATTTCCACGTGCCCTGCACTCCATGAGCCCCATAGCCAATGCAGCCATCAAGCCCTCCTCTCAGCATCTTGCTCTGTCTGTGTTATTATCATAAGGCAATAAAAGGGTGGAAGGATGGACTGGCCCAGTGCAATCTCGACTCCATTAGCCTTCCAGTCTGAGTACTACAGTATCAAATCTCAGGTGGGTAGCTTGCATCAAAGGGCTGATGGAAGCACGCTATGGAGCTGCAAAGGGGATGTATCATCTTTTGGGGTGGGCAATGATGATGGTGGAAGTGGGAAGATAAGAATCTTGGTTGCAAACCCTAATAGCTTACAGAATAAAAGTTGTCTTGGACCACGGTACCAGAAAAATGTCCGTGTTTCCAGAGAGACTAGGAACATTCTTTTAACCGGACTAGAACAATACAAGCCATTGTTTCGCTTTGGCTTTGTCAGCCGGCAGGCTAGGGACTGAGTTTAGACACAATCACAATCTTTTCTTATCTTCAGGGAAAGGGACCCCGCATGCACTGAGAGTCTGAGACTGCCTGGTGCTTCCGTGAAACTTTCCCATTTCATGCTCTCAGCCACGCCATTATTTTGATTATAACCTCGTGGGTTATGTCACAGTGGACTGAAGCCAGGAGTAAGCTGGGGAGGCAGCATCTCACCCCAGTTCACTTAGGCCATGAATGAGCCACAGCTGGCCCTCTTTCTTTAAAGTGCCGAGTGGTGAAGAACACAAATTGCCTACATAACAGCCAGCAGGATGGAAGCTGGGGAGGCTTCCTTCCCTAGGCCCTGGCCAGGCTCCAGGGCATCAAAGGTGGGCCTCACAGGAAGAGTGGAGGAAAGTAGTTAGCTGTGTAGATGCAACACACACACACACACACACACACACACACACACACACACACACACACGGAGACACAGACACACATAAAACCCCCTTCCCTCTCATGCCTGGGTTCTTAAGTGACTGTGCCTTCTGGCCCTCATGATGCAAAGAGACTGTTGGCACAGCACTTCCTGTGGTGTCTCACATAGCTGTGTCTACACTAACTGTGACCACATACACACATAGCCTGCTGGAATACAGCCAGGGAAGTCATTCAAATTCACTGAAAAGCCATGCACATAGTAGGTATTCAGTAAACATAAGAATTACATCATTATATATATATATAAAATTTCAAATGTAGGCAATCATTGACAGAGAAGGGGAAGGGATGTAAGGTAGCAATAGCAGGTTTGGGGTGAAGCCCAGGCACCCTAACTCCTGTGGTCTGAAGGTTAGATCCACAGTGGCTTCCTGTCAAGTTTCCCTGCATTTGTGCACCCACATTCTTTTGTAAATATGTTGTATTCAATAAAGTTTACAAAAAGTTAATTTGAGTTGGCATTTTGGTGTATTACAGGTGCCATTTGCTTTTTATTCTGCATGTACAAGGAAACAAATTGGCAAATGTATTTAATTTGTCTTAAAACTCAAATTTCAAATATGGCCATCTCAGAGTCATTGCTGTCATGACCCAGGCATGCTAGCCTCCTGCTGGGTGGCAGGTGACCCTTAGCATCAAGAGACTTAATGGGTGTTACAAAACAGTGCAGCCCCTGATGTTACCCTAGAGTGTGTGTTGATTTGCCTCCAGAGCCTCATTTCTGATAGACCAAGATTTTTACACCGTTTGTGCCTGGAGAAAGGTTTCTGATTTAAATCATATTCACTTTTTAGAGGAATTCCGAATCACAAGTTTTCACATCGTTTGTGGGAGGGAGGGCCCCTCTCACACTCACAATGGATCTGGATGTGCCATAACCTCCAGGCTTCTCTATTCCACCTCCTACCAAGAGAAGAAGTCTAGGAGGCAGTGGGCCCTGCAGGCAGAAAACCTCCAACTGCAGGATGCAGCCTGAAGTCCTGGGGCTTCTGTACCCTCAGGAGTACAATGGAAGGCTAAGATGTTTATTGACCATCAGAAGATCTACTCGGGCAGCAAGCGTGGGGTTGTGAACATGTACCATCTGCTCGCCTGTGGGCACTAGTGATGTCACAGAGGTATCCAGGGTGTCTGGGGGGACCATGGCACTCTAACGTAATACAAATCAGCCCCCAAGGAGCTTGTGTGGCAATAGTGAAGAGACACAGTTCCCAGGTGTTCAGGGCTGGCTGAGGCACTGGCACCCTCAGTGTCTGATGATATGTTGCAGGATTAGATGGAACCATTTGTGGGCCTGTGATCCTGCAAAGCTCTGACACTGTCTCCTAGGAGTTAGGCTAACTGGAGGACAGAGCCTCAAACCCTAACTGCCCTTGAGTGTCCCCAGGCTTGGTGCAAATGAAGCCGGTGTCATCAACTAATGACAAACCACTAAAGTGCATTACACGTCCATGTTTAAGAATTAGCTGAAGGGGTTGAGGAGTTAGCTCAGTGGTAGAGCACTTGCCTAGCAAGCACAAGGCCCTGGGTTTGGTCCTCAGCTCTGAAAAAAAAAAAAAAAAGAATTAACCGTAAGGGGCTGGGGAGATGGCTCAGCAGCCAAGTGCACTGGCTGCCTCTGCAGATGACCCAGGTTTAGTCTCCAGCACCCACATGGCAATCTGTGACTCCAGTTCCGGAGGGTTCAACACCATCTTCTGGCCTCTACTAGCACTATGCATGCACACAGCAGACAGGTAGGCAAGTACTCACACACATATAAAATTAAATAAGTCTTTAAAAGAATCCACCATAAGCAGAATTAAAAAAATGAATCCAACTATGGGCTTGTGTTTTAGCGTATGCTGTACGGGAACAATGAAAGAAAAGCACTGTTTCTCTTTAAGGGAAAGGGACAGCCACTTCCCACTAGGAGCTGACTGTTATCTTCTGCAAACACCAGAATGGAGCTGAAGGAATAAGATTCAGAAAGGCCCTTCAGCCCCTGGCAAAGGGGGTGTGTACATATATTTCTGCTCTTTCCCCCCTCCATTTCCACGGGGTTGCCAATCAATTTAGAAACTGAAAATAGCCACAGACAGGGAAGGAAGAGATCGCGCTGGATTGGTTGCCATGGGAGTTACTAATGAGGCTCTTCTGTCTTTTAAAGATCCTTGCCATCCTCATGACATTCGGAATGGTAAAATTAAGGGAGGCAGCATCTATATCCTGCCATTTGATAATCTCAAAAATATCATCAAGGAACTTTGAGTTAAAGATGGTTCTAAGACCTTTTTTTTTAAGCTGAGGATCGAACCCAGGGCCTTGTGCTTGCTAGGCGAGTGCTCTACCACTGAGCTAAATCCCCAACCCTAAAGATGGTTCTAAAGGAGTAGAAGCCAGTATAGTAGTGCAGTTCTTATCAGGGAAGCCAGCCTTTGACAGACCTACAGAGGTCAAGGGTGCACTCTCCACGGGGTTCTGAGAAACTGTGGAAAGGGACTCTTAGGCCAGATCCTCCCGTGGTATTTCAACTGGAGGATGGCTGGATAGATGGCTGCTCCCTGTCACTCACAGAGACAGCAGTATTGTGACCTTCCAGCAGAGGCCAGTGTCCTAGAGCCTCAGCGACAGTGTTCTACAAAGTTCCAGGGTGAACACAAGCTCTTGCCAAGAATGAAGTGCCTTGGCCTTGGCTGCTACAAAGAGCTTTTAAAAGAGTCATTTCAGGGCCCAGAGAGATGGCTCCGTGGTTAATAAGAGTGCTTGCTGCTCTTCCAGAGGACCTGGATTTGATTCCCAACACCCACAGGGCAGCTTACAACCACTTGTAATTCCAGTTCTAAGGTATCTGATAGGGTTTATGTTCCCAAAGTCACACTCTCAAATGCCGTCAGCCTCATCTCAGTGACAAGGATTTATTATGTTATGTTGGATGTAAATCGTCTCTCTTGGTATATGTGCTAAACAGTTGGATACCAGCTGGTGGCGCTGCCTTGGGAGTTGGTAGATACTGTAGAAGATGAGACTGAGTTAGAGGAAGTTTGTCTCCAGGGGTGTGCCTCTGAATGGGACATCTCAATGTCCCACTCTCTACTGCCTGCTCTCCACAAGGTGTGTAGCCTCTGCCACATGTTCCTGCTGCCCCCCTCCACACCCCCCATCGGTGCATTTTCCTTACCACAGATCTAGACTCATGGAGCCATAAAACAATGAACTAAACCCTCCCAAACTGTGAGCAAAATAAACTTCTGAAATTATTCTCTCAAGTATTTCATTCACAGTGATGCAGAAGCAGCTCCCAATTGCTATCGAGCACAGCGTCCAGCTGTGAAGTGGATGGTGAAAGTCCTTCCCTAAAATTCCCAACTGTCCATGGGTAGGCAAGGGATTAAAACAAATGAGGTGAGGGCTTTCATGAATTCTTAGCGACAACTAGAAACATTGCCTCTAGAAATGCATTCCTAGAAGTTTGAAATTAATAATTCTCTGCTGCTGACTGAGGTGAGTCGTGGGCTGTGATTCTCTGAGTTCCACTGCAAATACAATCAGCTTTGCAGAGTGGGCTGCACGGCAAAGAGGTAGGAAGATTCTAGAAGGAAGAATCCAAAAGACTTTAAATGACCTTGGCATTTGCTTTCTAAGTAACTTGAGTATATTTGCAAAGGAGACCTCCAAGAGATGGCACTTGGATTCCCTTCCACCATGGAGGGCAAAGCCAGGGTTTAGGTGTGGGTGGCTCAAGGTACCTCCCTCCCCCTTCCCTGACCTGGGTACCCATTTTCTGGGTATAATTGCCCAGTGTCTTGATTTTCCAGGTACCAGGAATGAGCTGCATTGGTACCAAGACTGCAAAGATGCGACAGAGGTCCACAGTATACCACCCCCAGCATGACGTTTCAATACTTGCAAACACATACACCCCTACACACACTCACATGCATTCACTGTCACCTCCTACACTTGTATACCATTGTACAGTTACACATACTCATTCATGCATTCACACGTACACCCACACCCACCTCCTTGTTCACACTGCCACCTCCCACACGCTCACCCACACGTTCAAACTCTCACATACTCCCACACACTTTCACACACTCTCTCATCCCATCTCCCACACATACACAACTTTCACTCACAAAATACCATGCCAGGTGAGGTCAGACTCATCCTCCGTGATTACCCACCCCAGAGCTGAAGGCATTTTTTCTGTCACTGTGAATCTGCCACCTCCATCCTGCCATCCAAGCAGGACATAGACAGCTAGATTACTATTTTAAATTATATTTTATTCGTGTGTGTGTGTGTGTGTGTGTGTGTGTGTGTGTGTGTGTGTGTTCACACAAATGTGCAGGTACATGTGAAAAACGGAGGAGGCTAGAGGCCAATGTCATCTGTCTTCTCCAATTACCCTCCACCTAGTGGGTTAACCTAGCTATCCAGCATCCTCCAGGGAACCTCTGCTTCCATCACCCATGGGCTGGATTACATGTGGGCATTTCCCTGAGTGCCACCATCCACTCTGGTCCAGTCCTCAGTAAATGTTCTTCCCATTGCAGGAGATTCGTTTATCAAAGACACAGTACGCTCATTTGAAAAGCATTTGTGAGCACCTACTGGGTGCTAGGCTTTGCTCTGGGATGGACAAATCCTGAAGCTGTCTGATCATGTTATCACACTAGGAAATGGTATTTACTTAAACACTTTTTATAGGGAAGATATTCCCTAGCCTGGGCCAGCAGTCAGGGCAGGCTTCCTGTAAGAAGTAAGAATATCCAGACATTTCTGGGACAGGTATGACAAATGGACCACATCAACCAGAGTCTTGGGTGATGTCAACTCATCCCCCCCCCCATACACACCCAGAAGGAGAGGGGCCCTAGGATATACAGGTTATATGCTTGTTCCCATTATCTCAGGTTTTGGAGGCCATCAGTGACTTCCTCTACAATTGGTTTTCAGATCTATATTTCCTCTCTATTGGTATTTTGCAACCTGGGGCCCCAATTCTATCTTCATAGGAATCTGAGAGAACCCCAACTTGTTATGTTTAGTTTCAAACATACCCTGCTGTCCTCTCTTCCTTGGATCCTGCTGACTGCCAGCCTTCTTATACATCTGGCCCTTACCAAAATCCAGGACTTCTTCAAGTGACCACTACGTTTTCAACAAGATAGTGTTTGTGTCCTTAACCCTGTCCTGCAGAGCCCCTGACATCAGGACATCATCTACCCCTCTCTGTTCCCAAACCTGCCCTGCAGGTCCCTATCCTACCAAGGCATACTCCATTCTGCCCCACCCAATCCACAAAGTGGTTGGTCTCTTCCTCACTAAGGGCTGCCACTGAGTGTCACCATCCGGTAGCAGAGCCACTAAGAACACATGACTTGCTCCTCTGGGTTGGGCAATCTTTCTCACCTCACACAGTGACATTGCAGTTTTAAGAAAGACCTACCTGGCCTGGCCTACCAAACCATGGGGACATTTCATCTATGTGGGCTGCCTACAGGGGCACAGAGTGGTTAGGTACCAGGCCTCTGTTCCTCTTCCTCACTCTCAAAATGACTAGCTAGCCCTAAGGGGTTGCTCTGTCCTTGATTCCTGGACTCTGACAAACAAAAGAACCAAACATTTCCTGTATCTCTCATCCTTCAGTATTAAAACATCCCAGTGATACACAGAGGGATGTAGAGTCCCCCCCACTTAGCATCTCTGTAAAAGCTGTTTTATGCCAAGAATCCAGCAGGTTCCCTCCCCCTCACACACACACCCACTCATCTATCCATGTCTGCCAAGCACCCACCACATGCCTGGCCTTGCCAGAGTTTGAGTGAGACAGCTCAGCTTCTCTCTAATGCTGCTGATAGACTTGTAGGAGATGAGAATAAATACATTAAGGTGAAATAAAAACAGCTTCAGCCTCTCTTCTCCAAAGTGCTCAAGGCCAGAAGATGTTCCAGCTTTCACTCTTCCCCCAAGGGAAGATTTCTGAAATATTTGAATATATATAATGAGTTAGCTTGGGGCACAGAACCCAAGGCTCAGCATGGGATCCATTTATGCCTCACATATACCAAACATAGGTGCTCTTGCACTATTGTGTGTGCACGAATTTCTTCAGTGCACCTGCATTTTGACCAGGACACTATGTCACACAAATGTGCATTTTCCACATAGAGCATCTTATCTGCTTTGAGAATGTTTGGGGTTTCAGAGCACTCGGGGGTTTCAGGCTACGGATACTTAAGCTGTACAGACTACTATGTGCAGTGACGGCTAGGAAGGGACTCGGGTGACACCAGGGATGAAGAGTGCTGTACTTACCACTTCAAAGGACAACCGTGTCCAATGGCTGCCCCTCCCCAGCTGTGCCTGGTACCTGGAGCCTATGATGTTTAAGAATGGGCTGTGCACCTGCTGTATGGATCCCATACACAGCAGTCGGGAAGGTCCATCTCACCCCTAATGGCCACTTGGGATGCTATTGCTTACCCGTTCAGCAGAGTTGAGTGTTTGCCATGGTGAGTAAAGTAACACTATTGTGCTTAGCTACTTGAGTCATTTTCAAATTCAAGGATACCCTGGAAGCCCCCAGGAGACCCCCCAATTTTGACAGCCCATTTTGTTGCCCAGTGGCAAAAGAAAAGTCATTTTTCTTCTGGGGGGGGGGTGTTGCCAGCTGACAGTCCTTCCCAGCCCCCACTCCACATACTCCTCTATGCCCGCCAGAGAAATCTGTAAAGCTGCATTTTCAATTCTCCACGCTGGGCGCATTCCAAACAGTTTCCCAACAAGCCAACAGTGTTCTCATCTCACCTCGGCCAGTCCCCATCCAAAAAGGGGATACTGTCCTCAGTAATGATGCTAAATAATCAGATTGCAGCTGGGACATCTTGCTGAATGTCTAATGGTCTCCAATTGTGAGGGCTGAAATAAGCACATCTGTCCCCCCGGGAGAAGGCCACATGCACGCGGGACACGTGGGGAAAATGGGCACGGCTCTTAGAAACCCATCTCTGCCCTGAGATGTCAGCCTCCAACTAGTCTGAATGTTCCCTGACAGCCAGAGGAGGGGCTGCTGGGGTAACTTGTTTCTGGGTAAGAAAAAGGCCCACAGTGTGCACAAGTGAAGAAAAGCAGGATGTATACAATGCCAAGTTTATTGCTGAGCTAGCAGGTCCAAAGATGACTCTGGTCCTTTTCCCGGGGCTGTTGAGAGAGGGGCGTGGGAGATCCTGGAGCTGCAGGTGTCCAGGGACCAGGTGAAGTGCAGAGGCAGAAAGAAACTCGAGGAAGCCAAGTGTCCAGGAAGCTGAATTCCAGTGACTGGGTCAGATCCACTTGTCCAAGGCATAGATGTTACCAAAGGGATTTTGGCTGGAGGAGCTGACCACACAGTTCACCAGGGACAGCAAAGACATCCTAGCCGTGAACCATCCCAACAGGGAGCCAGGAGATGTCGGCCTCCTCCTACTGCACCTTTATGTATTTGCTTTTTGATGTCTGAAGTATCAGGGTGCAGGGTAAAGACCAGAGAGCAGGGGAGGAGACCTGCCTAGCCTTACACTGCACAGCACTTCAGATGCCACTGTCTGGCCATTCCATGACGGGACCCTGAGTCCCCAGGCACCCACAAGCTTGCACGAGGAACGGGGCTCCTTTCTGACCTGCTTCTGTCAGCCAGTAGCTTCCCTACCTCTCATCCTATCCCATCTTGTCAGTCAGAGCGTCCCAAGAGATGACGTTCTCCACAGGACAGGCACCACTTTCCCGTCCTTTCAGCCCCTGCAGCACGGAGGACAGTCCCAACACATCAGCCTCTGAATGGATTAATAAACATAAGCGACACTGTTGGTGGCCTGACATGCATCGTGCTAGACACTTTGTAGCGTTACCCGCCTCCCCCCCACCAAAAAAAAACCAAAAAACCAAAACCTCACAAGCTGCCAGGAAGGGGTGAATTATTATTCACATTGGTAGGAAGGAGCTCTGTTGTCAGGTGTGACTCTACAGCTATGCCCTATACCTAAAGCCCCCAAACCACATTCCCTTAAAAAAGTGAGTCATTCAAACAGCACCTTCCCAACAGTGGGTTTGCTTTTTTTGTTTTTTTTCTTTTTCCTTTTCAGTTTTGGTTTTGGTTTTTCAAGAAACGTTTTCTCTGTTTTCTCTCTGTGTGTAGCCTTGGCTGTCCTGGAACTCACTCCATAGACCAGGCTGGCCTTGAATTTGGAGATTTGCCTGCTTCTGCCTCACAAGTGCTGGGATTAAAGGTGTGTGCCATGCGGCGCAGCCCCCCCAAGCCCCCCAGCCCCGGCGGATTTGCACTTTAATCTGCTCAGCAATTGTTTCAGTGGCAGGGAGGTGACCTTCCGTCATACCTATTTCAACAATTACTAGAAAATAAAAACGAACAGCGTCTATGCGAATCAGGACGTGCGATTCTTAGTTTCCTATTGTTTTGTTATTGTTCTTTGAGATAGGGTCTCACTCTGTAGCCCTCTCAGGCTGGCCAGAAACTCATAACAATCCTCCTCAGTTCCTGAGTGATGGGATGGAACCCAAGCTCTAATTATATAGTAAAAACAAAAGCCAAACAACCTGGCTACAGGCACAGGAAGGCATGAGACAGGCATGCACCGCCTTCCCAAGGCTGGGTTTATTCGCAGAAAACAGATTGAAGAGGTAGCTACTGAGTGAGTGACGGGGCGAACCAGTCAATGAAGAGTGAATGAGTGACCAGTGGTCCAAGCAAACACTGTCCTCCAAGCCTCCGCCAGCCCAAACCTATAGTCAACTCAGAATTCTGATCTTCAAAATAGAGAATTTGACCATTTGAGCAGAAATATACGTATTAAAGAGGATGGGAAGCAGCATGTACAGATTAGCAAACTTTTAAGGAAAAATTAAAGCACTTCTCCAGAATCTCCCCCAAACGGTGGAAGAAGAGGGCCCACTTCATGATTCATGAGGCCACCATGGTACTAGCAGACCAAGACATTGGAAGGAAACAATACGCCAGTCTTCCCCCAAGATCACAGATTCGGAATTCTCAGCAAAGTATTAAATCCAACGATGAGGAGAAAGTAGTCAGCCCAGGGAACAGGACTCAGCTCAGATACAGAAGCCTGGCTCAGCATTTTAAAACCAATTAGTGTTAACTCGTCATATCACCAGGCTACAGAAGAAAAACCGCAGGGTTCCTACAAGTGACACCAGAGAACATTTGACAGAATCTCAGCTGACCCATGAGGAAAACCCAGAGCGCAGTGGGGTAGAGGTACATCCTCCAACTGAAACAGCTCTTGCATAAACCACCTAACCCTACCAGCATGCTCAATGGTGAGAAAATAGACATTTGCCTATTAAAACAGGAACAAGATGAGAATGTTTCACTACTCCATTTCAATAGCACACCAAAACTTCTAGCTAGTGCAAAAAGAGAGAGAGAGAAAAAAAGACAAAAAAAGCAGAAGATTGAAACAATTAACCAAAGAATCTCCTAAAAGGTACATATTAGCTTAAGGCTTTAGGCCATGAGGTAAATATACAAATTCCATCATTTTTTTATATACCTGAAATTAAAAAGTGATATTTGAAATTTAAAACACAGTACTGTTGACATTAGCATCTCAAATTTAAATACCCACAAATAAATTTAAAAGTAATGTGTAAGATCTACATGAAAGTTAGGAAACTTTATTTTAAAAAAAAAAAACAAAAAAGGTTTAAAATTCAATAAACAGAAAGATATCCTAACAAAGGAAATGTAAAACTGCCAGATCTATGAGTCAGTGCAATCCCAATCAAAATCGCCAACAAATTATTCTGTGGAGACACTTACATAACACAAAACTCGACATTTTAATCCTTTTTGTCCTGGAACAGTGGCATTTAGAACCTTCAGAGTTTGCGATCCACACTGCCTTCCCTCTCCTGGGGATCTGAATCTTCCGGGAGGAAATTGTCTCCCCACTGTGTGTGGACTCACCTTTCTTCTTTCCACTTCCTGACACCACCCTTCTGCCTTCGATTACTCTAGGGACGTTGTCTGAGTGGAGACACATTGTCTGTGGCCTATTTACCTTAGCACCCGACATCTTACGGAACAAAGAAGGTTCAAAATGTTTGGAAAGGATTTCTGAATACACAACAAAATCAATTCATAAACAAAAGTGTCCTAGGTTCCAGGCGTTTTGAGCTGTGCTTGCCTGTGCTGCTTGGCATAGCTTCACCACAGCCGTGGTTGGGAACACAGGACACATGTGCACTTTGTCCTGCACACGTTGTTTTTGCATACAATGCTAGTGAATGCTTCCTGGAAACCCTGGCTCAGATTAGAGACCATTATATGTAACACGGGATTTTATTAATAAGACCATTTAAAATTCGTGCTACAATTGTATGTGATAAACTACAGTGTTTTTTACTGGGCATACAAAGTTTTCTAGTATTAGAGAAACTTAGTGGTCAAATGACAGAAAACAAAAAAACTTTCAATATGTTCCTACCGCCACTGTTCAACATGTGATATCTTTGGATTGTGTTGGGTTAGAATATTTGAATTTAAAAATTGCTTTTGGAGTTCCTGATTGGAGTTCCACTTTAAAAACAAAACAAAACAAAACAAAAAAACTGTTCAATGATTTCTTGGGATTAGGACAGAACGCCTTGGCTTTAAACACAGTTCTACACTTATGCAAAGTGGCTATACTGACAACTTGATACAAGCTAAAGTCATCTGTGGCGGGGGGAGCCTCAATTAAGAAAACCTCCATAAAATCAGGCTGTAGTCAAGCCTGTAAAACATTTTCTTAATTATTGATTGATGGGGAGGGCTCAGCCCATTGTGGGTGCTACCATCCCTGGGCTGGTAGTCCTGGGTTCTATAAGAGCAGGCTGAGCAAGCCATGGGGATCAAGTCAGGAATCAGCACCCCTCCATGGCCTCTGCATCAGCTCCTGCCTCCAGGTTCCTGCCCTGTGTGAGTTCTTGTCCTCAATGCTTTTGATGATGAACAGTGACCGAAATAAACCCATTCCTCCCTAAATTGCTTTTGGTCATGTATTTTATCACAGAAATAGAAACTCTAACTAAGACATTCTCAGTATTAACAATTATGAAGTAAAAATATCAGTCAGCTCTGCAAAGCATTGCAGAAGCTCAGTGTCCTGCACCAAATTATTCAGCCAGGATTGGATTCCTTGTGTGAAAATAAACACACACATCATCTCATTAGCATGCAAATTTGCTTTCATCTTTGAAAAACCAGAAAAATTAATGTATGCCAAAGCATTGTTTTAAAATAAACTTCTTTATGGTTTACTACCAGTGAATGTTGGATTTGAGTCTGGTTAGGTTTCTATGGCTGTGATAAAACACTGTGATCAATCCAACTTACAGAAAGAGTTTATTTGGGGCTAACAGTTAGTTCCAGGGGGGCTAGGATCTACAATGATGGGGAGAGCTGGTGGTTAGAGCTGGAAGCCTAAAGCTAAAGGCTCACATCAACTCCAAGCAGGAAGCTGAGAGAGTGAACTTGAAATGGTGTGAGTATTTAAACTCTCCAAGGCCATCAACAGTGAAGTACTTTATCCAGCAAGACCACTAAGCCTCCCCAAAAACCACCAACTGAGGACCAAGTATTCAAGTGCCAGATACTGTGGAGGCCACTGGGCATCATACCACCACAATCTGTGACATATTATCTCTACCTATTGTGATACTTGGTGTTGTCAACTTGACAGAATCTAGAAATATCAGGTAGATGGGCCTCTGGGCCTGTTGGTAAGGGATTATTGGTTGTTTAAGATTGATTTTGTTTTACTTTATATGTGCCTGAGTGTATGTGCCTGCACCATGGGCAGGTCCTTGGAGATCAGAAGAGGTCCTCAGATCCCCTGGAGTTTGAGCTACTGGCATGGGGGAAGGGTACTGTAAACTGAATTCTTGTCCTCTGGAAGATCAGCAAGTGTTCTTAACTGCAGAGCCATCTTTCCAGCCCATTGAGGGATTATCTCAGTTATATTCATGAAGTGAGAAGATCTGCCCACTGTGGGTAGCATCACCCCTTGACTGGGATTTGAACTATCCAAGTGGAGAATAGGAGCTGAGCAGCAACATGCACACATCACCGTTTCCCAATTATGGATCCTATGTGCACAGCTGATTCAAGCCCCCACTGCTCTACTCCCTGGCCACGTCAGACCATCCCTTGGAGCTAAGAGCCAACCTAAACCCTTTCTCTCTAAATTGCTTTCGTCAAGGTTTTATCACAGCAACAGGAAGAGAAACTACAGTACCCATACATCCAGGGTGACCCAACAGTTTCTAAGGCAAAAGGCATCACACACTGGAAGTTTAAGAAGCCTGCCTTAGTATAACATCTTCTAAACTCATCCTGCAGGACTTCCTCTTTTATGATTGAATAGTATTCCATTCTGTGTCTGTACTATACCATGCTTGTCTCTTTCTCCATCTGTGGATGTAAAACTTTGTATGATTTGGTGTTTAACTCTAAAGACAAGGGATCAAACTGAAGGTTCCCAAAGGCACGGATTTAGTTTATGTTTTTGTTGTTGTTGTTGTTGTTGTTGTTGTTTTAATGAAGAATGTCCTGTAAGGGAACATTTTTTTTCTTACAAATCCACATTAGACTGCCCGGGGCACAGGACCCACAGCCTCCTGTTTCCCTGTGTTCTTCCAGCCTGGTGATTTTTAACTAGCTCTGATTGCTGGCAGATGGGGCACCATCCTTTGGTCTCCCTTGCTTAAAATCCCTTCCTGGACTTCTGAACTCTCTTCCTTCCTCCTCATGTGCATTACTCTGACATGTGATCCCTAGCTTCCAGGCACGGTGAGGGCGCTCTGAGTGCTCCTGATTGGACTGCTGCATCTTGGCCCGCATCTCCTGTGATGCTGACCCACTTTCTCCGGGTGAGATGATATAAAAAGCCACTCAGATTTTCAGAGACACATCTGCGTGTTGCCTGCTTTCTTCTGCCTTTCCCCACAGGCTATGGTCTGTGCTAATGAGATCAATGTGTGCCCACATTCTGCTCTTGCCGCAGAAGTTGGCCTATGGGTGGGGGTGGGGCTGGAAGGCACCGCCCTTACCTGTCCTCCAGTTGTCAATCACCTGGCCCTAGGCCCTAGGTAAAGGGTCTGGGGCCTATGTTTACTTGTTAGGATGACAGAACCTTCCATAGGTTCTGACTTGACTTATGGTTTAAGCAACACAGAAGAGGGGTGAGCTGTTTACAAAAAGGACAGGGATGAATATCTGGAGTCAAAACAAACAAAACCAAACAAACCCCAAAATGCATGCATACATAGCTGTTGGGGTGGAGACCTGACTGTCTGCCAGGAAATCTGTGCTGGTAGCTTACCTGATAGAAATTTCACATGAAAATTCTAGGTTCCTGGCTTCTCTGGGAAACAAAGGGGTGGTATCATTTTGTATCCATCGAGGGTGGCCCCAAGCAGGGCACTCTGTGGCCAGGCAGGCTCTACCCTTCTTGGCTAAGGCCTATGTGGCTCTCCTGTCTGTAGATGGCTCCACCTTGGCAATTGTGTCTGTGACCTCTCCTGAGGCTCCAGTGTCATGGCCTGGTACAGGGTGGACATTCTTTAAACACATGCTGTCCCTGTGAATGCCAACTGGCAACTGCCCAAGACCCTAGGGGGAGGGAGGAGCTGGCAGAATAAGCAGGTAGGGAAGCTTCATTAGAAGCTGGACATGTTTATTGTTTGAGAGACTGGCTTTCTGTGACACTGACCGACCTTGACCTCAGATCTCCCAACGCCTTCTCCTTCCTGCATGTGGACAGACCAACCCACTCCCCTCTTTCCCATCCTGCCCTGTCTACACACAGCAGATGATACTGTATACTGCAGTTCAAGGAGACCTTTTGAGACACAGCCCCATGTTTATCTGGCCTAGCTCCCCAGTCTTCACTGAGCATGCTCCCAGGGTACCCCATTCCTTTGTCCAGCTCCAAAGCACTTGCTGTGCTCCTGAATGCCTGGGGATGGCTGTTGGATACCAGGGGCACAGGAGAGGTAGCACAGACAGGTGTAGCTCAGTTCCCAAGGGGGATACAGACTAGTGAACTGTGGGTCACAGCAACAGGGCAATTAACTATACAGCAGTTTATTCTATATCCCAACAGGAGGATGACCACCTAGGGCTCAGCTGTGTCCCTGTGCCAGCACCAAGTATGGCCCACAGTAGGGCAGCAGGAAGACTTAGCACACACAGGAGGGAA
The DNA here is from genome assembly GCF_903995425.1 of Onychomys torridus. Lineage (NCBI taxonomy): Eukaryota > Metazoa > Chordata > Mammalia > Rodentia > Cricetidae > Onychomys > Onychomys torridus. Next base: position 113,356,970 of record NC_050443.1, on the reverse strand, counting down.
TGTGCTCATTGCTGTGGAAGCAGGTGAGCTTCACTCTGAGAGAGAGGGAAGAATCACCTCCTCACAGCTCTGAGGTGTCTCAGAAGAAGGCATAAGGCTGTACCAGAAGAGGGGCTTGAATGGGGGCGCATGAAAGGGAGGGCATCCTAGGCTTCCAGAAAAGCACAGAAAGTAGGTAAGGTCCACCAAGAGGGCTGAAATCTTGTAGTGCCTTGGAGGCATGTGGTGTTTGAATGGGATGGCCCTCATAGGACCATGTATTTGCATGCCAAGTCCCCAGCTGATGTCGTCTTTGAAAGGGTTAGGAGATGTGCCCTGGCTGGAATAGTGAGGCCTTGTTGGAGGAAGTGAGTTGGTGAGAGTGGGCTTTGGGGTTTAAAAAGGCCGTGCCAGGCCTCCCTATCTCCATCTATCTATCTATCTATCTATCTATCTATCTATCTATCTATCTATCATCTATCTATCTATCTATCTATCTATCTATCTATCTATCTATCTATCTATCTATCTATCTATCTATCTATCTATCTATCTATCATCTATCTATCTATCTATCTATCTATCTATCTATCATCTATCTATCTATCATCTATCTATCTATCTATCTATCTATCTATCTATCATCTATCATCTAACTATCTATCTATCTATCTATCTATCTATCATCTATCATCTAACTATCTATCTATCTATCATCTATCATCTAACTATCTATCATCTATCTATCTATCTATCATCTATCTATCTATCTATCATCTATCTATCTATAATCTATCTTTCTATCTATCTATCTATCTATCTATCATCTATCTATCATCTATCTATCTATCTGTCTGTCAGTCTATCATCTAACTATCTATCTATCTATCTGTCTGTCTGTCTATCATCTAACTATATCTATCTATCTATCTATCTATCTATCTATCTATCTATCTATCATCTATCATCTATCTATCTATCTATCTATCTATCTATCTATCTGTCTGTCTATCTCTGCCTATGGATCAGGATATGAAACTCTGAGCTACTGCTCCAGTGCCATGCCTGTGTGCTCTCTGCCATGATGATAATGGCCTGACCCTCTGAAGCTGTAAGCCCCCAATGAAATGCTCTCTTTTGTAAGTGTGGCCTTGGCCATGGCATCTCTTCCCAGCAATAGAACAGTGACTGAGACAGCATGAGGTGAGGCAGGCTGGCTGTGCAGACCGAATCTGTGCATAAATAAGTCTGGCCCGAGCTTCCAGACCCACCTCATCAAAGAATGCCAAGGTCAAACCAGGGTTCTGACGCTAGTCCAAGACTGTGGGGGAAGGTTTCCAGGTCAGTGAGGTTCCACAGGGACCCAGCTGGGCAGAGAGATGGAGGCTGCAAAGAGAGGCAGGTGGGGTTGTAGGGGGTGCAGGCTTGCCTAAGATGGTCCAGAGTCCAGCCCAGTCACAGATCCCAGTCATTGTCTTGGGCACCAACCGACTGAGAACGCCTGAGAATGCAGTTGAGCTGGATGCTGTAATTGCTCGTGACAGTGAAGAATCCCAAGTTTGGGTTCAGCATGCTTTTTTTCTGCAGCAATGGGACCTCCAATGTGAGAGCCCTAGTTAAAGAACCACCAGCCACATTCACATCTTCCAAAGTGGAAAGCAAACATTTGCTAGATTTCACAACAGAAAACTAGGATTTCTTTAAAATAAAGAAATAATGAAATGCTAAATGTCCTCATGGTAAATTCTTTAAATTAGTGGATGGGTTCCCTTTTTATTGCTGAGAGGGAATAGTTTTGAAGCCACGTTTTACAGAAATAGCTATCATATGAACCACAAACAAATGGTTCATTCTATGACACATGTGGAATGACTCATCTAGAAAAGGATTTTCTGGCACTTTATGCTATTTAGATATGATGGATGGTGTGGACTGGTCCACAACCTTTGTTCCGAAAGGCATTTGTGAATTTTACTCAAAAGGAGGGAAAACCTTGTTATGGCAGTCAGTCTTTCCATGCTGACTTTCTGGCATTCTTTGGGGGAAGGTCTGATAATTAAATGGTAATCTAGTCAAACATGGAGCACCCTGGGATTTCTCAAGGTCCAGCCAGGGTGGGAGATGGGAAACTTGGGCACTCTTGAAAGATCTGCTCTAATATTAGAAAGTGACTGTTCCAGCTTCTATTAGCTATGGAAAGCTCATTAGCATGGATGCTAATGTATCAATGTGTACTCCCCATACTGCAAAAACAGAATATTAAGAAGGAACATTAAGCTGGGTGGTAGTGGTGCATGCCTTTAATTCCAGCTCTTGGGAGGCAGAGACAGGCAGATCTCTGTGAGTTCAAGGCCAGCTGGGTCTACAGAGTGAATTCCAGGACAGCCAGGGCTACACAGAGAAACCCTGTCTCCAAAAACAAAACAAAACAAAACAAAACAAAACAAAACAAAAAACGGAACTTAAGGGTTGGAGAGATGTTTCAGTTAATAAGGCATTTGTCCTGCAAACATGGAAACCTGAGTTTGTATGTCCAGAACCAGCATAAAAAGCTGCTCCTAGCAGTGTACTTGTAACCCCAGTGCTTGTCAGTGTATTAGAGGCAGGGGAGGTGGAAATAGGAGGATCCCTAAGTCAGCTATTGTCTTAGTTAGGGTTTTATTGCTGTGAAGAGACACCATGACCACAGCAATTCTTATAAGGAAAACATTTAATTGGGGGCTTGCTTACAGTTTCAGATGTTCAGTCCATTATCATCACGGTGAGGAGCATGGTGGCATGCAGGCAGATGTGATGCTGGCTACATCTTGACCAGAAGGCAAGAAACAGCAAATCAACTCAGACACTGAGCAGTATCCTGAGCATAGGAAACCTCATAGCCTGCCTCCACAGTGACACACTTCCTCCAACAAGGCCATACCTCCTAATAGTGCCACTCCCTCCAAGATTATGGGGGCCAATTACATTCAAACTACCACAGCCAGCATAGACAAATCAGTGAGTTCCAGTGAGAGACCCTAAACCAAAAGATAAGGTGGAGGGTGACTGAGGAAGAACCAGATGTTGAATTCTGGGTTCGACCCACATAGGCATATATTGCACACATATTTGTATGTACAGCACAATTTTCCAATTAAGAAAATGAGCTCTTTCATCATCTCCTTTTACAGTGGAGTCTCTTTGGTGGGTCCCCAAACACATAGGCAGCTTTCTCCACACCCACTGTGGCAGAGCTCAAACCTCCAGTTGTCCTGGCCTTTAAAAGGCATCACATCTGGATGGGCTGTCACTGTCATGTGATAAAATATGGAATGAAAGCCTTTTCTTCTCTCTCTGAGGACATGTCTACTTCACTTTTTCAATGTCTTTACTAATACATGTAGCAGAAACTATGGATCACACACACACACACACACACACACACACACACATGCGTGTGCACACTACAAACAGCTCACTTTTAAAGCATAAGCTAGGACATGTCCCTTTTTCTCCTACAGAGATATTGATTCCACCTGGATCAGAAACAGCCCTAGAGCCTTCTGTTTCCTCATCTGCAAAGTGCCCCTGCCAGCGTGGCTAATTGCTAGTACTTCTTCTCTACATGGAAAATTCAGGATTCTTATTATATATTCTGCTCACAGCTTAATTTGGGTGAATGGTGTGAATCACCTGATCTGCCATCATTCTAAGAGCAGGCAGCTGTATGGGGTGATGGATGGGAGCTGAAATCCAGTGATTCGTGACAGGTAACCCTCCTTTCCTTCTGATGGTGCAGGTTTTCAAAAGGTGCCCTGGTGTGGCTAGAGTCACATTAATTTCCATGCGTGAGACTGGAACCCCACCAGTGAAAGACACAGCCGGGATTCCAGCCTGCTGCCTTCACTTCTGTGCCTTGCTCACCAGCCCAGGGTCTTCAGAATAAACACCTCACCCGCAGAGTGAGGAGCGAGGCAAGTGTTGAGTGTGAGACCTCAGTACCCACAGTGATTCTTAAGTTACTTTACTGTTTAATGATGTCATTTAAAGAGAAGCAGCAGAGATCCACAGCCAAGCATCACGCCAAGCTCCAGGAATCCCGTCAAAGAGAGGGAAGAGAGAGTCTATGAGCAAGGGGCATCAAGATCATGATGGGGAGCCAGGCAGTGGTGGCGCACGCCTTTAATCCCAGCACTCGGGAGGCAGAGCCAGGTGGATCTCTGTGAGTCCGAGGCCAGCCTGGGCTACAGAACGAGAACCAGGACAGGCACCAAAAACTACACAGAGAATCCCTGTCTCGATAAACCATAAAAGATCATGATGGGGAAACCTAAAGAGACAACCGAACCAAGCTAGTGGGAACTCAGTAACTTTAGACCAACAGCTGTGCAGACTGTGTGGGATGGGATCTATCCCTGGTGCATGAGCTGGCTTTTTGGAGCACATTTCCTATGGTGGGACATTTTGCACAGCCTTGATGCAGGAAAATGGGCTTGGACCTGCCTCAACTGAATGTACCAGTCTTTGCTGACTCCCCATGGAAGGCCTTACCATTTTGGAGGAGGGAATAGGGAGTGGGTTGTGGGGAGAAGGCTGGTGGGTGGGGAGTGAGAAGAAGGAAGAGAGGGTGATCTGTGGTTGGTATGTAAAATGAATAAAAAATTTCTTAATAAGGAAAAAAGTTAAAAAAGAAAAGAAGAGAAGCAGTAGGCACTAGGTCATCTCTACACTGAACTGAAAGTGTGATTCCACAGAGCATCTGCCCAGGGGATGGTTCACAGCTGTGAGTCAGGAGGATTGGAGGTAGAGGAAGAGTCATGATATCCACAGAGCCTGGGTTCCAGAATCAACTTCTCTCTCAACCAGATCACTAAAGCTAGTTACTGTGGACATCACTTCGCTCTGTGATCCCTCCTGGGATTACGGCATGGCAAGAGAGTGAAATCAGAGGAGAATGCACAGACGCAAGAGTGACTGTCAACCGAGAACACCGAGGATGCTCCCTCCCACCCCATCCAAGACCACTGTAGCTAACTATAGGAAGATGGTTCTTAGGCCCTGGGGGACCCCGTGTCAGAATGGAAAGTGAGGAGCCTTGAGTAAAGCCAGAGCAGCATATAAACTTCCCACAGTTAATTCAACACCATTAGTGTTTAATAAAGCTCACATTGTGTCAAGCATGCTCCAAAGATGCTTTTCTTTTAAAGACAATATCCAAACCCACACCCATTTAGGAGATAGTTCTTGGCACAGATAGCACAGGCCACCTGCTGTGGCGAAGGAGGCCATGGTTTTGTGCTTGTGGGTATTTAACATATAAGGAAGCCAACAGTACTGTCACCACTCTCCCTTTGACATAAATCCTGCGATAGTTTACAAGGAGAGGATGCAAGGCCGAGGCTGGTTGTGCAAGTCTGAAATCCCAGCATGCAGGAGGCTGAGGTAGGTGGAGTAAAAAGGTCGAGGTTAGCCAAGGCTGCAGAAGGAGCTCAAGGCCAACCTGGGTAACTCGGGAAGACACAGTTTCAAAGTGACATGAGGACTAAGGATGTAGCTCACTGGAAGAGTCCTTGTCCAATATGTGCAAGCCCCCTCGTGGGTTCCATCCTCAGCAACAGAGATACAGACACAGACACAGACACAGACACACACACACACACACACACACACACACACACACACTCACTCACTCACTCTTAGGATCAATGAAAAGTGAAAGGCTAGGCAACTTAGAGAATTGCCTCCATGATACCAAATGTTAGGTCTTAAACGTGAGTGTCCCAGCCCCTCGTAAATGGCAAACCTGAGTCTTTCAGGACACTGCCACCAGCCCATCAAGAGAGAGACACCTGGACATGCAGAGAATCTGCACCTATTCCCCTCCAAGTATTAGCCCTTCCAGAAGCTTCTGTCTTAGCATCTTATAATCTCTGAGTAGTCCAACTGCACTGCTGACCTTACGTGGAGTATAGAAGGAACTACAGGCCCCAGGGGGCAATCAACAGGACCTACAGGAAGTTAAAAGCAGAACAGAGTGGAGAAGCTGCCATCATGGAGACATTGTCCTTCCAGGGAAATGAGTGTCCTTCCTGGAATGGTACTAAGAGCAAAGGACGGGACTGGAGACCCTAACTGCCAGCACAGGCTGGAAGGACAGAGTGGCCAGGGACACAAACACACTGAAGTCAAAGGATGAGAAGACCAGGAAGCCTCCTGCCTCAGGAAGCAGAATTCAAGTTCGCGCGGTGCACCTGCCTGCAGAGATCACACACAAGGTCAGTGCTGAGATGTCTTTGGGGCTGAACTTAGTCCTCAAAGTTCTGCTTTCCTCGAGGCCATCTGCCTGGAAGCCAGGGCCACTTCTGGGTCACAGGATTAGGGAGGACCGAGGCACTTAGGCAGTATGTGGAGGAGGATGGCTAAGAAAAGAACAAGGCTGTCCCAAGGCCCAGGCACTCAGAGGGAACTACTAGGGGAGAGCACCATCAGTCAGGCATCCCAGAGCCAACTTCTCCATGGAAACTGAAGGAGAGAAGGGCAGACACAGATGGGATGACTGGCTGACTAGATTGTTTGTAAATGCCACAGAGGTACAGAGAGAGGCGACAGGGACAGCAGTGGAGAGAGGTAGCAGTGTGTGAGAAATTCTCTTTGGGTATGGAGTGTTTACTGGGGACTCAAGACACTAGCAGCTCCTTCCCCACTGGAGTAAAAAAGGAAGCCTCTTAGAGGTACTGCTCCAGAGTTCAGAGAGCCAGAGAACCCCCAACTCCTGGGGCCGACAGCCCAAGGCTAGAACCATCATGCCTTTCTTTCAGAGTCTCTCCAGACTGTCATATGGCTGGCCCCATCCAGACACACAGGAAGGAAGGCATGGCCTTGCTCTCTAGGGTCTAAACACTCAATCTACTGGGCCAGAGTGACAGACCTGTGTTTCTTCCTTCCACAAGGAGAGAAGCCTGGGGCAGATGGCAGGAGGCTCAGTCACCTATACAGGTCCAGGGATTCTGACTTCTGGACTCCTGTCAGCCCCTAAGTTTCCTAAGCTAGGACTGAACCAGGCTGATGAAGGCCCAGTATGTAAGACCCATAGTTTTAAAGATGGACTGATCCATGGAGAAGACAGCCTTTTAGTTATCGAAGGGCATCTCCCAAAAGCCAGAGGTGTGACTCCCTCACTAAAGTAAATAACTGTTCTGACACATTAAGGATGAGAGAGAAGCCAACTATGGTGGCTCACAGCTGAAATCTCAGCACTCAGGATTTGAAGGCAGGAAGATCAAGAGTTCAAGGTTACCACTGGCTACACAGTGAGCTTGAGGCTGGCTTGTGCTGTGTGAGACCTTGTCAAAAGAAAAGCAAACCAAAAATCAAAAACCAATCTTAAAGGACAAGAGCATTCCCTTTACATGACAATGTTCACACCCAGGATCTTGGCCTTGCAGCATTAAATGCAATTTGTGAGCTGGGAGGTCATCTGCAAACAAGGCCAGCACATCCTCAGTGAACTTAATCACAGGCTGAGAAAAAGAGGTGGAACTCTGGCCTCTCTGCTGCTATTTCCAAGATGCCCTCAGCGCTCAGCCTTCATCTCAGAGATCTCATCTACTTGGAAAGTTCTGCGAGTTTTTCCGAACAAAGCCGAGTTACCTGCTAGAGGGGTAAAGGCTGAGGAGCGAGGTGTGTGTGTGTGTGTGTGTGTGTGTGTGTGTGTGTGTGTGTGTGTGTGTAACTAGCAAGCGTCTAGGGCTATGCAAGCTACAAAGCATATTCTTAGACATCCCTTCATTAAAGTCAAGATTATTGTTAGTGGATTGAGGATGTAGTGCTAAGATGGTAGATGGCTTCCCCAGCATGCTGGAAGCCTGGAGTTTGATACTCAGCACCATATAAGCATGCCTGTAATCCAAGAACTCAGGAGTTTAAGGCAAGAGGATCAGGCATTCCAGGTCATCCTTGTCATTATACCAAGTTTGAGGCTAGCCTGGGCAACCCAAGATTTTATCTCAAAAAATACAACTCTTTATGTATGGGAGTATTTTAGCTTAAGAAATCCCAATGGCCCTGCCTGGAGAGTTGAGGGACTGGAGAGAGAAGACAGCGTCAAGACCCTCTAACCCCCAACCTCAAATTCTTTTCTGCATATGAAGGGACATTGGTTTGTCCCAGCTGAGGGGTGGGGGGGTCACCCGCAGGACAGCATGGAAGGAATAATGAAGTGTATGTACTTGAGATTATTTTTGTTCACTAACTGCCAAGGCACCTCAGATGCATACTGGACAGTAGAACTAAACAGCTGTTTAATATTAAATTGTGACCATGTTTGCAAGGAAAGCCCTGGGAAACTTAAAACATGCTCTGGGTTGCATGACAGCCCCCCCCCCCAATACATCAGACTTCTCCCAGAGATGAATATGGCTCATGGTGTGAGCAGTTCCCAATTAATTTCTAAACCAAATTCATGACATGCTGCAATGTTTTCAGGAAAGAGAAACACCGCTTTAATTTATGTAAAGAGTATTCCTGAAAATATGCATAATGCATTCCACGAGGTTTAGGCACCAAGCGTGTAAACAGCACAGAATGATCACAGCACATACTGACGTGGAAAGGAAACAAATTCCTCTGTGGCGGGCAGGCAGGCAAGCAGGCAAGCAGGCGGGAGAACCTTGGCTTTTGTCATTTTTGCTGTTTATGTGAATAAGACGTAGGGGGAGTAGTAGGCAGAATTCTAAAAATGTCCCCCAGATGTCCATGCTTGCATTTATTTTTTTTTCATCAAGTACTGATTTAGGGATTGGTGTGAAGGGACTTTTCAGATGGAGTGGTGTTTGCTAATAAAATGGCTTGAAAACGGAGATTGTTCTAGGTTTCCCAAGTGCACCAAATGCCATGAGACAAGTCCTTGAAAGCAGCTGAAGGGGCTTGTTGATCAGCAGATAAAGGCTCCTGCTGCCCTGAGTTGTATCTCCAGGATTCATTGAATAGAAAGGCGAGAATCGACTGCAACATCCACACATGCACCCAACATTTGTGTTTACCATCCCCCACATCCACACAGCAAATAAGTAAATGTGATAAACTATTTTTTTTTAAAAGCAGAGGAGGAACAAATGAGCCAGAGGCAGGAGGCAAAAGGAGATCGGAGAGCCAGGGAACCAGGGAAAAAACTCCCCAATCCATGGCTGACTTTAAAATGCCAATGAGCAGGAACATAAGGAGATCCTTCAGTGATAGCAGGCTGGAAAGTAGAAGCCTCTGTTTTTCAACCACAGGAACTGAATTCTGCCAACCTCACTAAGGAGATTCCTCCCAGAAGTGACACAGTTCAGGGACAGAGAAATTCCATCCTTCAAGACTATAAGCAGAGAAGCAGCCAGGACCATGGCTTCTGACCCACAGAGACTATAGGATAAAGAAACAGGTATCGTTTGAATTCACCAAGTGTGTGCTCACTTGTCGCAGCCTATCATAAGAATCTAGTGCGGGTAGGATGGGAAGGTGTGGTAGACACAAGTGTAAACTTGAGAAAGTCCCTTTCTCCACTCACCTGCAAGGACTCAAATTTGACCTGGTACTTCTTTGTGCTGCTCACCATGCACCTGTGTGAATGAAGTCAATATACACACCTGTAGGGTAGGAGTCCATCTTAAATTCTTGCACTGCAAACCTCGAGCTCCTGACATATATATGTTTGGCCACAATATGTTAAATATAAAATGAAGGACATCTGTTGGTCATAAAATCTCACTGTGAACAATGAATTCATAGCCTGTTATGCTTGCTATCTATCTATCTATCTATCTATCTATCTATCTATCTATCTCTATATCTATATAGATATAGATATATATAATTGAATTTGCTTCTTCCTCAATTTTCTAAAAAAGATTTACTTATTTTTATTTTATGTGTATGAGCGTTTGCCTGCATATGCAGAACTGAACTATGTACAGTACCCATGAGGGCCAGAAGAGGGCATTGAATCCCCCGGAACTGTAGTTAGGGGCAGTTGTATGGCTTTGTGGGTGCTGGGAATTAAACCCAGGTCCTGTGCAAGAGTAGCCAGTGCTCTTAACTCCTGAGCCTTGTTCCAGGCCCTCAGTGTTTTTCTTTTTGAGAGGAAGGAAGAGAACGGTATAAGTACATTCCTTTGTTGAGCTGAAATTAAAGTACTACATCACATCGTCTATGTCTTCCATTCTTAACAGAAGAACTACAGAGCAAAATTATGCCACTATTATAATTGCACTTTATGATTCCTAAGAATTCAGCCATTGAAGATGGCTTGAGTCACTGGTTCAGTTGTGACTAAGTTGAAACTTGTCTGCTCATGTAAGAATCCATGATAGGTTTTTAAAAGAGTATCTCAAGTGGCTAAAAATCATTTTCCTAGGAGATGAATTTCACACAGGGAAGCTGTGTTGAAAAAGCAAAATAGAGGCATAAAAATACACCATGCCCACGGTGCTGTGGAGGTTCTGATAATAATGATAACCCACAAGCTTATGTGTTCATCTTACTAAGAATGGCTCCTCCAGAGGGGTCAATGACATCACAAAGAAACCTACAGAAACAACTAACCTGGCTCGTAGGAACTCACATAGTCTGAGCCAACAACCAGGGAGCCTGCATGAGACTGATGTAAGCCCTCTACATATATGTGATAGTTGTGAGTTGTGTAGTTTGTCATTTATGGGACTCCTAACAGTGGGAGCAGGGTCTGTTCCTAATGCTTTGGCTGGCTCTTGGGAACCTATTCCTCATATTGGATTGCTTTGCCCGGCCTAAATACAAGGAGGAACTTAGTCTTATGGCAACTTGACAAGCCATGCCTTGCTGACACCTATGGGAGGCCTGCCCCTTTCTGAACAGAAACAGAGGAGGAGTGGATTGGGGGGTTGCTGAGGGAAGGTGGGGGGAGGTAATGGGAGGAGTAAGGAGGAAAAACTGCAACCAGGATGTTAAACAAACAAACAAACAAACAAATAAATGGCACCTAAATCAAGGTAGCAGCATCAGTTTCCTGGACAGTGTTAGTCCATTCCTTCACCACACAAGAGAAACAGAAGGATTTCACCATTTGAGTTTAAACAAACAAACAAACCAGCAAACAAACACAGCTGCAGAAGTAAAAGCAGCAATGTAGGACAGAGCCATGGGGAGATTCTAGCCTTGAGGACAGAGTCTTAAATTCACCTTTTACATCCCCAGAGCAGTAATAAGCAAGTCACTGCCCCAATAGCAATATGAGACCGTGTGAGCAGGGTGCCAGCAGAAAAAGGAATAACAGAAACACAGGCATTTAAGCCTGGTGTCTTCCAAGGGTTCTTCAACTTCTTTAAGGTTTAGTGTGTGTGTGTGTGTGTGTGTGTGTGTGTGTGTGTGTGTGTGTGTGTTTCCACATATGTGTATGTGCACCGAGTGCATGCCTGGTGCCAGCAGAGGACAGAAGAAGGTGTCAGATCCCCTGGGACTGAATTACAGGTGGCTGTCAGCCATCATGTGGGTGCTGGGAACAGAACATGGGTCCTCTGGAAGAGCAGCCAATGCTGTTAACCTCTGAGTCATTTGCTCCGCCCCATGGATTTCTTAATCCCTTTGGTGACACGTATTCTTTTTGCCATTTAGTAAAGCTCGTTGTCATCAGAACCATGCTTTGAATAATAAGAAAAAAAATCTGTAGTCAGAAAGCTCTTTTAAAAAACAGGCAAAAGATCGGAACAGGCACTGTTAACCAATGGACAAAGAAACACTAACCACCAGGGAAAGGCAAACGCAAACTATCCCGAAATCTCTCCACCCTCCTTGGAAGGAAGGCAGGAATTGACCAGGAAAAGTGATCTTCAATTGTTGGCGAACACGCTGCTCTAGCTTCCTCTCTGTTACTGTAATGAAATACTCAAGAAGGAAAGCTACGAAGGGAGGAAAGGGTTTAATTTGTCTTACACTTCCAGGTCACTGTCCATCATTAAGGAATGTCAAGGCAGGAACTCACACAGGAACTGGAAGCTAGAAACAATGAAGGAGCACTGCTCGCTGGCTCATTCCCAAGCTCATCCTTAACCAGCTTTCACATACATCCCAGGACCATCTGCACAGGGAATGGCATTGCTCACAGTGGGCTGGGCTCTCCTAAATCAATTACTGATGAACAGAACCCCACCATAGACATGCTCAAAGGCCAAGCTGATCTAGGTAGTCCCACAGTTGAGGCTTCTCCTCTCAGAGGATGCTAGGCTGTCAAACGGACAAGGCCAATGGAGACAGATCAGGGACATTGAATGCTCATGCTCCTCTGGTGGCAAAGAAAACAGTGTGTCCTCTGTGGAAAACAGTTCAGAGTGCTGGGGGATGTCTTTCTGTATGCTCTGATTGGTTGATAAATAAAGCTGCATTGGTCTATGGCAGGGCAGGATGGAGCCAGGTGGGAAAATCCAAGAGAGACAGTGGGAGGAGAAAGGAGAGGAAGGAGACGTTGTGAGCTATCGGCAGGAGAAGCAAGATGTGAAAATACCGGTAAGCCACAAAGCCATGTGGCAATGCACAAATCAATAGAAATGGGCTGAGTTAAGTTGTAAGAGCTAGCTAGTGAGAAGCCTATATAGGCCTATATATTAGGCCATATAGTTTGAAAATAACATAAGCCTCTGTGTGTTTATTTGTGTCTGAGTGTGGGTGGGAGAGATTCATCCCCACTGCAGGGCCAGGCAGGACCAGAAAAAATTTCTGGCTACATCAGAGGTTTCGTTTTCTCTTTTTTTTTTTTTTTCAGATTTGATTTTTCGAGACAGGGTTTCTCTGTGTAGCCCTGTCTGTCCTGGAACTTGCTCTGTAGACCAGGCGGGCCTTCAACTCAGAGAGCCACCTTCCTCTGCCTCCCAAGTGTAGGGATTAAAGGCATGTGCCACCACCATATGTTCTAATATAACTTTTAAAATATGGGATGCAGCAAGCTCATCCTCAGTCATTCATCAGAAATGAAAATCCATATTTACACAAATCTATATATGCCCATTAGAGCCATCCTACTCACTACCTGCTCCCAAATGGGAACAACTCAGATGTCTCTAATTGGGAAATGCACAAACAAAAGTGACATGTCTACACTGTGGCATACCACTCAGCAATGGAGTGGAATGAGCCAAGTGAGTCAGGAAACAGTACGAAGTGAGAGAAGCCAGATACAAGGCTGTATACCAAGCAAGCACCTTGATCTGCTGTTACAAGAAAGTCAGACAATAGACAGGGCTGGAGACTCACCAATGGATTCCAAGGCAGGCATGGGATTAGAGGTTCTGATTAAGTGAGAGAGGTGATAAAATATGTCAAGAGTGTAGAGGCAACACAACTCTACACATTTCCTGCCCAAAACTCATCAAGTTGTACATCAAAAAGAGGGGCTTGTACTGTGGGCAAACTCAACAAAGATTTCCAAAAAGGAATAGAAAGTATATGAACATTCTGCGTCTTTCATGAGGAAACAAAGGCACGAATACAGACCCCAATCTGAGTTAGGGGATCTCTGAATTCTGCCCACACTCTAAAGAGTTAGGTGCCATTCCATCCTGAGACCAACACATCCACAAGGTGAGGAAGGAAGTCCCTTTCCTCCACAGAGCTCTGGGCTTGGGTGTCCTTTGCCTTCTCGGGGTCACCTGCTGAGGCTATAGCCTCAACACTCTACCCATGCCCAGTAGAGACTGGGGCACGTCTTTCAGGGAACCCTCTGGAAATAACATGTCTGAGTAGCAGATTCTTGAGGGCAACAGCCATGACTTTTAGAATTTTGTGTCCTTGACCCACAAAGACACTCAGTGGGAACTATTTTTTATTTTTTAAAGACCTGTCTCTAATCACGATAGTAAAATTTTTATCTACTTCTCATTGAGATCATACCTCTAAGTAACACTGCATTGCATTAAAATTAAGGATTTGTGTAATAATCTAGATGTATAAGGAGATTTGTAAGTTTATTCTTTGCACACAGCACACATCATGGAAGAAATTAATCTGAAAAACTGCAGCTGACAGAAACCAATTGCATATGTAGCTGTGAATGCAAATCACCTTCTAAGTTCCTTTTTACAGTGCATATTAAGTTCCCTTTCCCCAAATACAGCACTTTCATGGGGTGATGCAAGGCTCAGTTTCCCTTTTAACATTGAATAGCACATGTGTGATTTTAAAGCATCAGCAATGAAGAGTGTAGCTGGGCTCACACTTGCTGAGGTCCTGACAGGTACAGACTGAGCACATATATGTATGCATAGCTACTTCTGTATGTAACAGACATGTCCCTCTGCACAGCCACACAGCTAATTTCTGAATGAAAGCTGACGTACCAAGGCCTTAACCTCTGACATATCTGTTCAATGTTTTGTTCAGCTACGGAGCCAGCTGACAGCTGGTTGTGGCAGCTAGCAACCATAAGATATTCAGAAGAGGCAGAGGCAGGAGGATCATGAACTCAAGGACAGCCTAGCCCATATCTCGGGACTACAGAGATGACTTAGCTGTTAAGAGTGGTCAGTTCCCAGCATCCACATGGTGACTCACGACCATCTGTAACTGGTTCTAGGACTATGATGCCTTCCTCTAGCCTTCTTGGGTACCAGGAACACATGTGGTATACATACAAACATGTGGGCAAGATGCTCGAACACATAAGTAAAAAATCAATAAATTGTTTCAAAAACTTTAGTTATTGGATTAAAGAGAGAAGAGAAAGAGAGAGAAAGAGTTGGGCTGAGAAGGACCAGAGAGGTGGCTCAGCAGGTAAAGGCATTTTGCCATCAGGGCGATGATGATCTGAATTTGGTTCTTAGAACCTACATGGGTAAAGTGAAAACCAGCTCCTGTAAGTTGTCCTCTGACCTCCACACATGTACACACACACACACACACACACACACACACACACACCATCACTACCACCACAACCATATATAAGTGAATGCTGTAATGTTTTGATGTGACATTATCAGTACAGCCTCAGTCCACCAAACACTGGTTTCTAAAATGCTTCTTTGAAGGGATGCATGCATTCCAAATGACCTCCTCTACGTTCCTGCCCACAACAAGACACTTGCTCTCTGACCAGTCCACACAGCAGCTGGGTTCAAGGTGACAGGATCCTGCTCAACCCAGAACACAACAGTAAATCTGTACACTGCCATTGACGATGTGGAAAAGAGGAAATGGGTTTTGGCACTGGAAACTTTCCCCATCGGTAGAGGGCTGGATCGATACAAACTGGTGCCCCTGTATGCATTTTAAAACAGCCAAAGAACCGCTGAATCTGCTTCTGGTTTCCTTCTGCACTCTCCCACTCAGGAATTTGGAGCGGTGAGGAAACAGACACAGGCCTGTCAATAGCCAAGATTTACTGAAAGAGGGGGCAGACCTGGAACCAGGGCCCGGAAGACGGCTGGATAAACAGATCACAGACTCAGCTAAAGGGAGGTTAAGGTTTGCTCAGAGGCATGCGAGATAACTTGGATAGTTAAGTGCAAGAAAGCAAACAGGTTCCAAGGACTGTGAATCACTCCCATTAATTGTCTCCGGAGTGTGCCTGAACTGGACATGTGAAGGCTACCCCGGATGCAGGATCTGAAGATGAGCGAGAAAGCCACTCCAAGTCAATATTCTCCAGCAGGTTTGAAAGGAACATCCATTATCTTAGCCAAACAATGGTGGTAATCTCTGTACTCTGTGTCTAAACACAATGTAAACCGTGGAGAAAGCCACGTAAAAAGGAGGTTTTAGATCACCATGGGCAACCATAACAGATCATCAAGAGCCCTCTGCAGCACACTGGGTAAAGAGAGACTGTTTCTCTCTCAAAAGTTCTATCAATGCAGGAAGCGACTCACTCTAGGCATGCCCTGAAGTCAGTCACCTGCATTCTCAGATAAATGACTGAGGCCACCCGTCCCCAAGCGTGAGGTTCTGTGTTTTCCTCAAGCATGTGCTTAATTGCAAGATGTAAATATCTCTGAGACATGGTCATGATGACAAAAAACAGAACAAAAGCCATGTGGGACCCCAGGTTGCCCCTGTGACGCCTCTGCATCACAGAATTGACCTGAAGTCTCTCAAGATACCCTGGTTTGGGAGCTGCTGCATTTGACATTGATTCCCAGGTGTACTACTCTCAGGTTACAGTGTACTGTGCTTCTACCGGTCAGTTCTGCTGGGTGTCAAATGGGCTGGCCTCATATGAATTTAATTAAACGTAAGAAATTACCACTATGACACCTGGAATCCACTGGGCCTCTGGCGGGTAGGGGGCATCTTGCTGCAATGAGTATGTTCTAGTAACTTTGAAGAGCCCAACTCCAGAAAATACTAGCCAGTATTTCATCTACTGTCAGTCCATGGCAACTGTATGTTTAGGTGCCAGAGAACAAAACATAAAATGAGACTCATCAAGAAATAAGCCACAGTGGCCCAAACTGCCACCTCAGCCTTAAAAAGGCATGAGACTGTGGACTTTCTTTCCTGTATGATCTGTCATGGTTACTAGCAGCTCCAGAGTTGCTCCTGTCTCCCCTTACCCCTCTCCTTTCTCCCCTTTCTCTCTTCCTCTCTCAGCTCTCCCCCTTCCTCCCTCCTCCCTGCCTCCTTGATAATGACAGAAGCCTCCCAGCCCATGTCCCTGTTCAGTTCCTCACCTGCTGGTCCTCCTTTTGTGGTAATCTCAAGACTATTCTAGACCCACAGAGCCTGTGGCTAGCCCCTACGGTAAGAGTATAGCATCCTAAACTCCCAGTCACCTGCCTCCTCTCCTAGGAAAGATGAAACCAGTTTCCAGAGAGAAAAAGATTCCCATCTCTGCTACATATGATTGGAGGGCTCCGAAGAGAAGAACAGCGTCATGCTGAAGGGAAATGTTCAAGTGTGTCTTAGCATGCGTAAGGAAGGTAGCTGCCTCATCCTCATTCATGGATGCCTATGCTTAGTTCTTAATGGGACTCATATTTAAACAGCCTTATAGGTAGCTGAATAAAATAAACCTGAACCCTTAAAAATTTTTGTTAGCCAGGTGGTGGTGGCACACGTCTTTAATCCCAGCACTCAGGAGGCAGAGGCAGATGGATCTCTGTGAGTTAGAGGCCAGGCCTGGTCTACAGAGTAAGTTCCAGGACAGCCAGAAATACATAGAGAAATCTTGTCTCAAAAAAAAAAAAAAAAAAAAAAAAAAAAGATTTTGTTAACAACCTCTACTTTCTTTCCAGAGGCACTTACTAGTGGGAGGGGGGGAGCAAATTTTTTTCTGTCTCTCAGCATGGAATGTGGCAAGCTGATACCATGCACTTGAGTTCCTTACTGCGAGCAAGAGAAGAAATGCAAAGCTTCCTTATTCTGCCTTGAGAAAACCTACTTCATAGAATTGTAATCTAAAAAAAAAAAGGTTTAAGAGTATTTGTTCTCTAACAGCACTATCTCCTTTACAGCAGGGTTATCTACCTCTAAAGGGTAGCCATGCCAGTGTACATAGGCATCATGCACTGTATTGATATCCTAGCACAGGCTAGAGCGCAGCTGAGAGAACACTTAAGCTTACTGCAGAGCAGACAGGGGGAGGTTTCCTCTTTTGTGGGCAGTGCTCATTAGCCTGAACTCTCACCAAGTTTCAGGAAGAGATCTCCACCTGTACCATGGGGGATCCAAAATGCTCACTCCCCAAACTAGAGGTCTCCCTGTCCTCTTGGATCCTCCATGAACCTGACATCAGAGTAGGTGACACAAGACTGTAATATTCTCTACCCTAGTATTGGAATCTTCAGGATGACCTGAAGTTTCCGGGAGGCTCTCAGACTGTTTCAAAAGATGACATGGTAAAAAGGTCTGCTGGCCTCAGAGACTGAGGATGACAGACCACATCTTCATTAGAAGCTGCCCGTGGTCTGACCTTGACTGAAACAGGAGCTGCTGACTTCCGGGGCTCTTGCTCAATCTCTGAGCTTTCTTCTCCAACTTCAACAGTTCTGAGAACTGTCCAGCAGCCTTGTCAAGTTTCTGTTCTCACTGAGTTAACCAAAGTCACAGTGGGCCATGGGTTGCCAAGAGCCAGGACTCATGCACCCAGGGTTTAACATAAAGAATCCTGGTCAATACCTATTCTTTGGAAAGGGCTGGCTGTAACTTGAGTCACCATGAGTATATCACAGAAGTGGCAGGATGTGACTTTGGAAGCTAGATCCTAAACACATGGTGGCTTCTTCCTTGCTTTCTCGTGGATCCTGCTCTCTGAGAGGAAGGCAGCTGTTTGTCATTATCTTGGTTAGATTTCCTTTGCTTCAATAAAATATGATAACCAAATTAACTTGGGGAAGAAAGGGTCTATTTCAACTTACAGTTTATAGTCTGTTGTGAAAGGAAGTCAGAGCAGGAACTCAAGGCAGGACCCTGGAGACAGGAACTGAAGCGAAGACCATAGAGGAACACTGCTTACTGGCTTGCTTCTTATGGTTTGCTCAGCTTGCTTTCTTATACTACCCAGGACTAGAAGCCTAGGGGTGGTACCCCACTCAGTGAGCTGTGCCATGCCACATCAATCATCAATCAAAAAATGCCCTACATAGTTGCCACAGGCAACCTGATAGAGACATTCAAGGTTCCTCGTCCAGATGACACTAGCTTGTTGGTAAAAACTAACCAGGACAGTCATCAAGACCTCAGAGTAGTTCTGCAGCATGTCTCCATGCAGGAGTCCAATAAGTAAGGGCTCCTGTGCAGAGCCAACAGCAGCTTGCGGCTATGGAAGGAGATCTTCCAGCCCCAGCCAAGCCTTCAGGTGTGTGGGCTTGAGACAGCTGAGATGGGATAAATTTGCCAGGCACGTTCTAGAATACAGAGAAATGGGAAAAGTGGTTGAAGATCATGCAGGTATATCCAGTACCCAGGTTTGTGCATTACCATATCTCCTAGGCACTATCCAAATGCCTCTGCTTAAGGCAGAAACAGTACAGTTTTCCCAAGTTCTCTCGCTTTGCCATGTGTGAGGATGATCACCTTCTACTCAGCTAAGCTACCAGCATTCAATGCTTATACCTTCTAGGTTTTAAAATTGTGCAATAGTGAGCACATTCAGGAAAGATGGAAGAGCCAAGCTCATGGGTTCTTACTTACTTTTTCATGTTCTATAATGCAGGGGATAGTATTAAACATTTGCCTGGATGGTCCTGCCGGTGTGTGTATAGCTTATAGACACATCCAACCTGCTGCCTGAGGGCCACATGCATCTCAAGAAATGTATGCAGCCCAACACATCTGTAGATGACAACATTGCATTGCAATGTGCAAAGTTGGACACCCAGGCAGAACATCAAATACTACATAAACACTACTAAAAAAAAAAAAAAAAAAAAAAAAGAGGGCAGAAAGTGACAAATTGTGCTTCATGGGAAAAAAAGCTTCTGATAATCTCATGTTTGCTTGATCTTGTGTGTGTGTGTGTGTGTGTGTGTGTGTGTGTGTATGTGTGTGTGTGATGTGTACTTGTGTGTTCACACATGTGTGTGCACACCTATTCATGCACTGTGGAAACCAGGGATCAATGTCAGGAGTCTTCCTATAGCACTTTCCACCTTATCTTTAAATTACATTTATCTATGTATTATTTATATAATAAATTGCATTATTCACTTTTGCATCTCTGCATAGATGTATGTAGGTACAAGGCCAGAGGATAGCTTTTGAGGATCAGTTCTCTTCTTTCACTGTGTGAAACCCAGGGATTGAACTAAGATCACCAGGGTTGGCATAAGGCGTCTTGTGGTGTGAATGAGAATGTCCCTCATAGACTCATATGTTTGAACGTTTGGTCCTTATTTAGTGGACTTTTTAGGAAGGATTAGGAGGTGTGTCCTTGGGGTGGGCCTTGAGGTTTCAAAGTCTGTGTCAGGCACAATCTCTCTTCCTACCACATGATTCTAGATTAGATGTAAGAGCTCAGCTACTGCTCCAACACTATGCCTGCCTGCCTGCTGCCATGCTTTCCATCATGATGATCATGGATGGACTAACTTTTGAAACTATAAGCCAGGCCTCAATTAAATGCTTTCTTTTGTAAGTTTTCTTGTTTATGGTGTCTCTGCACAGCCACTGAATAGTAACTAAGACACACCTTTACCCACTGAGCTATCCTGCTGCGCCTCCCCTTTATGTTTTGGAGACAGGGTCTCTTGTTAAA
Source organism: Onychomys torridus (assembly GCF_903995425.1). Taxonomy (NCBI): domain Eukaryota; kingdom Metazoa; phylum Chordata; class Mammalia; order Rodentia; family Cricetidae; genus Onychomys; species Onychomys torridus. Next base: position 113,336,812 of record NC_050443.1, on the reverse strand, counting down.
CCTGGAGCTTTGCAATTAGGCTAGACAGACTGGATAGCAAGACTCAGATAGCTGTCTCTATCTCCCAGCACTGGGGTTACTGATACACGCCACCATTCCTGGCTTCTTACATAGGTGATGGGGTTTTGAACTGAGGTCCTCACACTTGCAGAGCAAGCACTTCAGCCACTGGCCCTCTCCCCAGCCCTTATCTCATGTTTTACTATCCTCTTACCCTACTTCCTCATCCTCCTTATGGAAAACAGCCATGCCCATATTCCTGTAACTGTCCCCACAGACGGTATCAACAGAGTTGAAAGTCTGTCCTCACATGCTCTTTTAATTTGGATAGATGCTCACTTTACCAGAGACATCTCCTGCCTGACACCATGGCTAATTTTATTTTCATGCGTCTTGACAGTGTTTAAACTCCACACACAAGAGACCTGTTCTCATTATGGGTGTTTTCCAGTGTAAGCTTCCTAGAGGGATGTCCCCTCCTGGAGCCTACCCCACACTGTACCAACACTGACATGACCACTGGATACATTTGGTCCTGTGGGGGACTCATCAGAAATCAGGCATGGGGAAACAAAAGCAGAGGACTGGAACCCCTTCTGAATGTTAACCTCATGTTCCAGAACCAACTGAGACCCTGGCAGAGAAACTGAAAGCTGAGTTGTATGTTATATGGAGCCTCTGTGAGAGGAAGGGGAGGGGCTGGAGAAACGGCTCAGGAAAGTGTTTGCCACACAAGCATGGGGACCTGAGCTCGAGCCAGAGAACACAGGTAAAAATCCAGGAGTGGTGGATTATGTTTGTAAATCCAGTGCTAGTGAGGAGACTACAGGAGGATCCTGGGACTTTGCGAGCCAGCCAACATGACCAAAACAGGAAGTTCTGGGCCAAGTGAAATGTCCTATCTCAAAAAGAAAAATCTGAGGAATGATACTTGAGGTTGTCCGTTGACCTCCACATGTGCTCATGTATACATGCGCGCGTGCGCGTGCACACACACATGCACACATGCATGTGCACACACACATGCACACACATACATACTCATGCACACAGCATCCAACACAAAGGTTACTTTGGTAAGATTTTCCTCAAAGCAAAACTCTCTATGGATCCCTAAAACTAATTTAAGGCCATTTTCAAGTCAGGAGCTGATTGGCAAAGCATTCTGTGATTGAGATTCTCACAGACTCCTAGGAGTATGCTAAATACAGCCTTGCTTCCTGAGGCCTAAGTCAGGGTGTCTCCACCACGCCCCTGCACTGTGCCCCTAGGTGGTACCCAGTTCCAGGAAGGCCACCCGCTGTGCCCTTCCTCACATGGTAAGGCCATCCCTGACCCTGAACAACAACAGAGAGAAAACACTAGGCATTTGGGGGCTCTGCTGTTACTCATGGCAAAGGAATGACATGCCATTCCATGGCGGCTCAAGGACCCACTCTGCAGGCCTCTGCCTCAGGGCAGGAATGTGGAAGGAAAAACCACCAAAGTCCCTAGGCAGCCACAGCTGCCCATAGAGCTGCTGGCTCTGGGTCAGCACATTCACTTGGCCAACTTAAGTGTCCTCTGCCAGAGGCTAAGCAGCCCTAGCTGTGAAGTTCTGAGTGGAAAAACAGAGCTGGCACAGTTGGGGGGGAGGTTGGGGGGCTGGGCAGAGGAGAAGAGGGGAGCCAGAGCAAGTGGCTGCAGGGGAAACCACCCTGTGACATTGCTACCTACCTCGGCTGGGTGCTTTGGTTTCCTTCACATTTGACAGGGTGGAACAGTGAGCAGGAATACAGATCTTCCGTAGCAAACTGGAACCCTTTAATAGCAAACCCTGGACAGTCTTATCCTGTATGGCAGAGATGGTCTAGAGGCAGAATTGGGTCAACTGCCCAGCCAAAATGCCAAAACATAGAAGATGGCCCTTAACGAACACTGCAACTCCTGGAAAAAGAAACCAGGACTCCTGGAAGAGAGGTCTTCAGGCCCATGAGGATGGCGTAGGGCCTCTGCAGAGCCAGCTATATGTGCCAGGCCCCTTCCCACAGAGTTAGCCATGTAAGGGACAGACCTTCCCGGCATCCCGGCAGAGGATAGACAGATGTGGGAGCTAGATTCCACATGGAAGGTCCTTGGGTGAGGACATGAGGAAAGCTGGTAAGCTCACCTGGAGGTGCAGCACAGAAAAGTCTGTTTCTTAAGTGAACAAGCGTGATGGCAAATATGGCAAGCTGCCTGGCACACCACTATCGCCTATCTCAGGCCTGCAAATTGTCAGTTTTCTTTCAAAGAGGAACCTTGAGATTGGAGCTGGCCACACCACAGACAGTGTGCCCTGGTTCTCTCTACCCCGCTGCTTCTCTCTGGTGCCTTCTTGACGAGGGAGAGGGGACAAGCAGACGGTACTTTGGGCTTGCCGAGAATGAACATCTTTCTGGCCTCAGCAGCTGGACCTGCCCATCCTCCTGGCTACCCTCCTGCTCTCCTCTATAGTTGAAGAGCCTGACCTCATTCTTGGGACCCTACGAAAGCCCCCAGACTTCTGGCCCTGGCCACATGTTGAGATTCCTGAAGGACCTTTGTCAAGCTTGAAACTTCCTGTCCTTCCTATCAAAAGCCATAGTGAGTCCCAGGGTGGAACTGGTTCTGGAAACACCCCGGAGACTCTAATCGACAACTCGACAGCCTCTCTCAGTCCGGGTTTTCAAATGACATTAAATCTCAGGGAAAGTAACCCAAAGTCACTACCCGGTGCTCCTGTGGCACTGTACAGACGGAGGGAAGAGTACAGTCCTGCTAATCACCCTGTCCTCTGCAGAGACCTCACCCTGAGTTCAGCTCCCCCGGGTCTGAGGGCAGTTCCCTGTGCCCTCTGCCACCCTATCGATGAACCCACCACCCGAAGAGAATGCAGAAGGTGGGGTATCCTGAGGGAGCCATCTGAGTGTAGCCCCTGAAGGTTCACCTGATTATGTGTGAACCACATGGTTTGAATGGGGGTGATTCCATCCCTAACCCCAAGGAGAATATGTGAGCTGAAACCTAGAAAAATATGTTAGCTAGCCCTATACCTACAGGAAACTTGGAAAAAGGCCCACTGTCCCAGCCTGGCCTTTCAGTGCAAGGAGAGCTCAGTTAGTCTAGATTCAATTCTAGGTTGACTCTGTTGGGATGCACTATCTCCTTCTACAGGGAGATTTGGATGGGAGACTGCTGGAGACCACTGTGGCACCAAGGGCCGAGGTGAGAGGCACAGGGCCTAGATGGCCCTATGTGGGCCTGGGCCCTGCTGTCCCTGAGCCCTCAGCTCCCTCAGCCAGTGAGTGAGCCTGATCATGGCCTTGAGGGAACTCGGCCGTATTTCACCTCTCACATGCCTTGGCACTCTGGCACAAAGCTGGTGACAGACTCTGGGTTTTAATGGGTAGATGAGACTGTTGGGCAAACTTCTCAAATGCCTGATGTCCAAAGCAAAAGGTCAGAGGTGACTTCACTTGACGGAAAACTGAAAAGACTTATACAGAAAGTGTGTTCTCATTGTGTTGGGACATCTGAGGAGGATGACTGAGGAATAGAAGGGTGACAGTCTTTCCTTTTCTATTCAAAGGCAATGACTTTCTGGGCTGGTTCTTCACTGTGCAGTGTTGAGTTCTAATACAGGTGTGCAATGGAGCACCGCCCCCTACCAGCAAGTGAGGTGATACCACACACATCCCTGCTGAGGCTGAGGCCCCAAGAGAGAAGAAGGCTGCCTGCTTTCTCAGGGACAGAACTCCCCATATGTCACTCTGTGCTGGCCCTCACTTAGTCAGACTTGGGGTTCATTTCTCTGCTCCCCCAAATTCTAGCCTTGGTAGAGTACAGAGGGGGTGACTTCCATACTTGCCCATATAGATAGTCATACCTCTACCAGCTCTCTGGGAACTTGACTTTGAGGATAAAGAATGGAACCAACAGACTGAACCTTAGGTGAGACCCCAGCCGAGTCTCCACCCAGAGGGAGAGCCACTCAAGTCCGAGGTCCCTCTTTGCAGTGAGACCTAGGCCTCTTCTTCTAGCTTTACCCATTGCAGCCTACCCTAGCTACTAGAGTCAGTCATCCCGTCAGTGTACTGTCTAAGCCTGTTACAGTTGAACGGGGCAAGCAATTTTACCTAATATCATTCTAGCAATGAGCTCAGAGCAGTCGCTCTGGCATGGCCACCCTCTTGGTAAATCGAGCCTTCCCGCTCCAGCTTCCAAGATCCCAAGCCACCAAGGAAAGGACACCAGCCTTCAGTCATTACCAATCCTTGCTACCCTGAAAATGGAAAAGAAGCCAAGGCTAAGCAAAGTAGCCATGTTAGTCATTGATCTCTGTCCAGCACAACCCCATCCATTCAGGATGTGCGTTTGAATAAAACAAACAATAAATCATTTGCTAAACAAAGCACGCGGTGCATGAGACATGTCCCCAGGCTGCTGTTGAAACTCCTCCTGGAAGCAATTTGCTGGGTGGAAGCCATCCACAAAAAAAAAAAAAAAAAAAAAAAAAGAGCTGAACGTTACTTAGGCTAAACAGAGTAGGTGGAGGTGGATACAGAGCAGGAAACAGCAGTGTCTCACCTTCAGGTCCTGCTCAAGGATGGACCTTGGCTTTCCTCAGCTGGACACGGGTGGGGCCTCATTTTCTGAGGTTCAGCAGCATGAACAGTGCTCAGGAAAAGGGGTGAAGGATCAGTCCATCCAGCTCAGAATGGTAAAGAGATATTGAACCCCTGAAGTGAGCCATAGGGGCCCCAGGTAAGACTTATTTTCCTTAACTGCCTAGTGACGGGCCCCATCTCTAAACAGGGGAGACGAGGCACATGGCATCCTAAGCAGAGAGAGAGAGACAGGAGGTGACTTCGGCTGTTGGTAAACAGAAAGTTTTGCACAGAAAAATCTATTTCTGGGGACATTAAAACGTGCAAGGAGAGTCACCGAGAAAACAACTAGGATGGAGTGGTTCCTTTTTCTCTTTGTGTTTGGTAATAATGCTTTTTTAGGACTGCTTCATCTACATGTGATAAATTCAAACTCATATGCACGGATGCCGGGCCATACCTAGAAACTGCCCTGGGTTGGGCAGGTACCTGGGTCAGGATGGACGGGCAGAGCAAGTAGTGAAAGTCAGCCTAGTGGCATAGCAGCTGGCCTCCAGGATGCTGGACCAGGAGCCATCCAGAGAACTCCCCTTTCCCTGACAGACAGAGGGCAGTGCCTGCAGTTCTCTGTTTAGCCAGTTCTTCATTCCTGGGAAGTGTTCACTCAGGCTCCACAGGCCGAACCTCTTCCCAAGGGCTCCCTCCTTGCTCTTGCTGGGATTATGTCTCTTCTCCCATCCTACAAGGTGAGACCAGCCAGGTATTGTGAGTGCTGTCACACCCTCATGGTGTTGGCTTCAGAAGCACCATCCTTCTTCATGTCTTTTCCAAGGTCTCATTCCTATCTCTTTGAGAACTTTCACCTCATCCACACAGATCTCCTCCAATTTCAAAGGAAACTTAAAATGTGAGCTCCTGGATAGGCTGAGGCCCTTGGATGAAAGTAATGGATTCTAGGGCAAATAAAAATGGCAGGTTTGTCCCCAAAGGAGGTCAAAGTTCACCACTAGAAAGCTCATAGCAGCTGTGCTTGTGGAAGCAGGTGGACACTCTGACTCTCAGGAGCCTATATATCTGATGTGACAGGTTCTGCTGACTTGTAATAAGATGAACTGCTTAGCAAAGAGGCAGTTTCTTGTTAATGACTCTTTGCTTCTGTTGGAGAGACCCAACCCCTACCCAAGAGAGTTAAGTGCTTACACAGTGCACCCCACATTCCCCACCACCTGGCCTCATCCTTGGCCTTTGAGCCAGCATCTGCCAAGAACACCTGATCATCTCAACCAGAAACTCGGCCTTGGTTTTCAGAGTGCCTCTTGACTGATGTGATGAACTAGCCTAGGAACACACCCTGTGGCCTTAGTTTGCCCAAACTCACCTCTGCTCAGGGTCACACCTATAGTCATCATTTCCTTCCTTAGTCTCCAGCCACATTGCAAGCATGTGCTACCACACTTAGGCAGTGCTTTACCTACTGCCTTATCATCTGAGCCCCAAATTCACAGGTTTCATGATAGGGAAGGTGATGGGGGAATGTCTTTCTGTATGCTGTGAAAATATGTTTCTCTGATTGGTTGATAAATAAAGCCGTTTGGCCTATGGCAAGGCAGCTTAGAGGCAGGCGGAAAAATCCAAACAGATAGAGAGGGAAGAGAAAGACAGAGCAGTGGAGACGCCAGCCCTCCAGCCAGGGAGCAGTGTGTAATGGCACACAGGTAAAGCCACAGAACAAGTGACGACATATAGATTGACAAAAATGGGCTGAGTTTACATGTAAGAGCTAGTCAGTAGTAGGACTGAGCTAATGGCCATACAGTTCGTAATTAATATAAACCTCTGTGTGTTTATTTGGGTCTGAGCGGCTGTGGGACTAGGCAGGACACAGGAAAACCTCCAGCTACAGGAAGGGGTGACTCAAGACTCTCAAACCTATGAAAAGTGGTCCACAAACATTTTTCTACAGAAGGAATTGGCAGCATGCTTCAGAATCTCCAAGGGGGCCACGGGTCTCTAGACTCTCAGCCCGTGTCCCTCTGAGTGCTGGGCTCCAAAGCACCATCTTTCCTATATTCCTTCCTCACTGACCCTGCTCCAGCTGCATCTAGACACCTGCTGTTCCCCAGACAAGAGAAGCCACTTCCCACTACTGGGCAAGCATACAGAAGCCTCTCTGTCTGAAATATTTCAGTCCTGTTGGCTGCCAAGGAAACATCCACACCCAAGCCTCTTCTCCTTAATGAAGCCCTTCTAGTTCCCACTCCACAAGCCCATTCCACCCATTCTGCCCCACCTCTAGCCTTCCCTTGGGGTAGTAGCGTCTGTGTCCCTGTGGACCTGGGACATCCAGGGGGCAGGCACTGTCATAACTTCAGCACTAAGCACAATGCGTGTACCCTCTAAATATTCAATAAAGATTTAAGCATTCCATTTGTCTCTTCTTGCAGGCTCTCAAACACTGCTAGCATTTGGGGGAAACTCAGAAAGAGCCTTTGAAATATTTCTAGCTTGCTAAGAACAGGTCTAACTCAGCTCAACACAGTATAAAATTATTAAATTTCTGACGCTTGTACTTTTATATTATATTTGAGCCCAAGTTGGGGCTTTGCTTAAAGACATTTAAATGAGTAGGCTGATAACACCACCAACAGAGGACTGCTGTGGTAAAGCCTGCTATGTGGGGGGAAAAGAAATATATGAAATTACTGATGCATTTGATCAAGACCCACCAGGAGCTCAGCAAAAAACACAAAGTCAACAATAACTGGAACTTAAAGATAGAGTGACTAGTATGTCAGAACAACCGCCGTCCATCACTTAGGTTCTTTCAGGTTCCCAAATCCACTTGCCCAGGGAAGTGTTCAGGGATGAGGATTTCTTTGACTTATAACAATGCAGGATAGTGTGGCTGGAAACCAAGGATCTTTTGTTGTGGTTGTTTTTGTTTTTATCAGTGAACTTCACAGTACAATCAGGACTGTGGAGGAGTTTCATTTATCTACCAAGCGAAAATGTTTTATGCTCTTTGAGAGAACATTTATGTACTTTGTATTCATTAAAGGAAGTGCCCTACAGCAACCATTTGCTGGCCCAGACTGAGTTTCTGTATATCCTTGAATGCAACAGAAAGGACATATACATTCTGGCTGTTTATTAATTTTATACGGACTGCCTCCCCTGTAACTGGGAAAGAACTTCTACCTCAGAGGACCAAGGTGTTTGGGCCTGAAACCTACGCCTGACACAACCATGTGCCACCATGCTTTCTAGAACTATCTCAGGCTGGGCCCTGGTTCTTACCTTCTGCTCAGGTGTGCCCAAGATATAAGACTCCACATTCCTACTCAAAAGGACATGTGCAGATTGCAGGCCTCCTTGCTGGTGGAAGTTGGAGACAGAAGTGTGGGCTTTGAGAGTCTAGCTTAGGCCTTCATTGTCTAGCTCAATTGTTGCCCTCTTCCTTCTCCCTCCTCCCTGTTTGTAGATGATCAGAGGGAAGGGAGATTGGAAAAGAACTTGGATGAGAAATACTCCCAGCTGGACCTGACCCTCCCCCCGTGGGGGGAAGGGGTGTCCCCATGAGTCCCTAGGGAACCTGGAAAGCAGTCTAGAGTATTCTGTAAAAGGAGGCACTTCACGATGGAGGAAACTAGAGGCTTTCCTACTTCCAATGACCCACCTCTTCCCCACCTCAAATCAACTAGTTGGTGATGCATAGTATGTTCTGGAACACATGACTGATATGAAGTTGCTAGAGCAAGGTTAGTTGTGAGAAATTGTGCCACAAGAAAAAAATTGACTGCTGGTATCCTCAAATCCTGATCAGAGCCCTTGTCCTGGTCTGCCTCCATGTGTCCTCCTCTGCCTATGGGGAAGTGGGCTGCCAAGATCAGCATCCTCTAAGAAGACACAGTCCTCTCTATGGGTGGAAACCCACCTGTTAGGAAATCTCAATGACAGAACTAAACAGCTGGTTCCCATGATGGGGATTTCAGACAGACAAGAGGGAGGCCTCTGGGCGGGGCATCAAATCATGCAGGTAGGTGTCCAGCTTTGAGGCTGGTCTCTTTGAGTTGGAGAAGAGAGGAAGGTCAAAGCTGGCAGATAGGGCTTCCCTCTGTCCAGGCCCCACTCACAGCGGGCATCTTGCTCTCAGCTCAGCACTTGGGCTTGCTGGCCTTGAGTCAAGGTCGGGGGCCTTGTGTGCTGAGAGCACACAGCCCTCAAAGCAAACTGATTAGAGACTGGCTGGAGAGACACAGCTTGGAAACTCCAGGTCCTTGGAGTGGGAGACAAAATAAAATGACACAGTCTGAAGGCCACTTATTATAATATACTGCAATCAAGCATCTATAAACAAGAATCCAAAAATCTAGTGGAGAGGGAAAAAAATGGAACTAATTTTCTTCCGAGTACAAATGGTGACTAATGTCCAGCTGGAAGTATCCAAATAGATCCAAGTCCTAACAAAAAATCATGTCCGTTTCTCGACTAGAAACCTGACACCTGTCCCGAGGACAACATGACAGAGACCTGGATGCTCTCAAGCCCTTGGTTCAAGTGCTGAGGCCCTTGATCCTTCTGTAAACATAAACCAAGTCTCTGCTCGTGTCCTCCACCACACTAGAACCTTCATACCCATGTCTATCTCCTGTTCTAAAGACTGGAATCACAGGGCTGTAAAGATGGCTCAGTGGGTGTTTGCTGTGTAAGCCTAACTACCTGAGTTTGGATCCCCAGCACCCATGTAAAAAGCCAATTGTGGTAGCACGTACCTGTAACCTTAGCATTGGGAGAGACAGAGACAAGAGCATCCTTGGGCTCAGTGGCCTGTCAATCTAGACGAAACAGTGGGCTCCAGGACTGTGAGAGGCCTTGGCTCAATCCACAAGATAGAAGAAAGCTGGAGAGATGGCTCAGTAGTTAAGAGCACTTGCCATTCTAGTAGAGACCTGGGTTCAGTTCCCAGCACTCAGTTGGTAGGTTATGAACCACCTTTAACTCCAGTTCCAGGGAATCTGACCTGGTGGGCATCAGGTACCTATGCAGTACACATATAAAAAACATATGGGCAAAGCACTCATGTGCATAATATAAAATCAGTAAGCATCTTTTTAAAAAAAATGTGCAGAGAGGACACCAGACACCAACCTCTGACCTCTACAAGTGCATATGTAGGTGAGTACTCCTGCAGAGAGAGAGAGAGAGAGAGAGAGAGAGAGAGAGAGAGAGAGAGAGAGAGAGAGAGAAAGGATGGAAGAGAAAGGGGGAGGGGAGTAGGGGAATCACACCTGCTCAGGATTGCACCGAGGACCACATCCTTCTGACCCCACCATTCCACCTCAAATTGTCCGCCCAGAGCCCCAGTCTGTGCCATCTGCCCTGGGAAACAAAGACATGTCTGTTCTGTTTGTGGCTATGTTCCAGGCAGGGTGACATGGCTGGAGAGCCCTCTGTGCTTGGCCTCCTACACCCTACCTGCGCAGACTGGCTCTGTTTCCCTCACCCATGCATTCCTTCACTTCACACCCCAACCATGCTGAGTCCCAGGCACCCTGTAATAATAGTCTGGCCATCCCCATGCAGATGCAGAATCCCACATCTGCTGCAGGAGCTCATGGCCAAGCTGTGATCCCCACACTGGACCTTCTAGGGGATCAGAGTCTGTGCTGCCCACACCCAGGCCAGAGGCCCAAACAAACTATCCAACCAACACTCCACTCTTTGCCACAGACTACTAACACCCAAACACTTGACTATATATAGCACAGTAGCTTTCCAGCCCAGCTAAGGATCAATTTTTTTATTCAGTTTCCTTCCTCTTGACGGAGCATCTATCTGTTTGGGGGAGAGAAAAACAAGGATTCCCTCTTGTTATTAGTACTTGACATCAATTCCATGACAGACTAGATTAAATGTGTTCTTCGTTGTATTTAAAAGAGGTTTTGAAATAGACAACCATTCTTTAAAAATACTTTATCTGGCCCTTCCTTCATTGGGAATCAGTATAAAAGGATATATTAATTTGTTTTCCTGAATTATATTGCTAAGGGTTTTTATTTCATAAGCTTCACCAAACCCTTTGAAGTATTTATTTATGTAGCTGAAAGAAAGGGACCCACATTTCTGGCAGAGAGCCAGATGCAGTGAGTACAGAGGCTGTAAACCACATCAAAAGTCTCTGTGTGGCACACCTGGATGGGGTGGACCCCAATCGGTGAGATTTGGGGGACAGAGAAAAGAAAAGGAGGCTGGGTGGGTAATCCCAGAAGGAGGATTCTCCCAGCCTGTATCCAGCAGTGGGCCCACACCATCTGCCTCTCCAGGAGAATTAGAAACATTTTATAAACCTGTCACCTTAGGTGTGGTTTATAAATCCCAACCATCTGGAGGGCAGGTGGGATCTGATTAGGAGCTGCCCCAGAGCTGCCCCATCCTTTAAAGGAAAGAATTAAGCTCAGAGGGTGTTGGGAGGCCATGCACAGCTTCATAGTTTTACATTATGGTTGCAAAGCTGACCTTATGCCCGATTCCACATGCTTCGTTTGGGGCTACGCTGCTTCTTGCTGCTGGGATTGCATCCTTTCTGCCTAGCTTCATACCAGGCCTGGTTTAATTCAGGCCACACACCCCGGTTAATGTCCATAGCAAGCTGTATTTTTGCGTCACAGGTCACTAACACCGGAGTCAGTGGTGCATGATGAAGATTGGATTCCCTTCTGGTGCACAGGTAAGTGAAAGCATTGAGATTAAATTCTTAACTCACACAAACTTTCCATAATCGGTCAGTTCATCACACAAAATTAAAGTTGCCTACCATGTCGCAACTAGTTGAACTAGTCTTTTGGGTAGGACACGAGGAAAGACTTTATCGACTACCACGGATTTTGTTCATTCAAACCTCTGTGCATCTGTGTGTATGGGGGTGGTGCACATGCATGCGTGTATGTATGCCAAGGCCAGAGGACAACCTTGAGTATCATTTCTCAAATACCATCTGCCTTTTTGAAGCAGGGCCTCTCATTGGCTGGAAGCTCACCAATTAGGCTAGGCTACCTGACCAGCAAGCCCCAGAGATGGACGATGGACATGCCTCTGCTTCCCCAGCGCTGGGATTACAAGTGTACAGCACCACACTTGGCCCGTTTTACATATGGTCTGGGGCTTGAACTCAGGTCCTCTTGTTTGTAAGGCAAACACTTTTCCCACTGAGCCCTCTCCCTGGTCCCACACTGTTTTTTAACACATACAGTGTATACAGCATTAGGTATTTTAGGAAAGCATATCTAGTTTCCTGGGTGCTGACCACATGCTTTCTAATTAATATGCATCCTCTGCTGCCATCTCGGCAGCCATGCAAAGTAAAGGTGGTCAGTCCATTCCTGAGGAATGAGCAGCGGGGTCTGAACTTGAGTCGATTAACCAAGACTACACCAGAGGCAGGATTTGAATCCAAGTCTTTACCCAAAGTCCATGGTCTCAGAGACTCACCCCTTATTGACAGCCTGGTGGAGAAGCTGAACTGTTCCATTTGATTCCAAAATAGGATAGATAATGGAATTATTTTCTCTGAATTTGTCAAATACGAATGGACGAGACATTTTTTTAGGTATTTATTGCTTGTATATATGGTATATAGTTATTGTGCTTTTGTATATAGTTTTTCTTATATTAATTATAACTTTTTTCCTTTTTTTCTTTTTATTAATATAGAAAAGGGGAAATATAGTGATATTTTATTTGTACTGAAATGTGATTTTATTTGTATATTAATAAAGTTGAAACTGAATCAATGGAAACCTAAAATAGACTCGAACAAGTAGTTGAGGATAGGGCCAATTGTCCTTCTACAGAACCAAGAGGAAGAGGCAGAGGGTCTAAGATCTGGGGGAGGCGTAGACACTTGAGTAAACTGAGCTGAAGGCTGAACACGCTCCATGTCCTGTGGTCTAGAAAGTAGGGGGCCTTCAGGAGAGACTAGGCCACAGATCCATTCGCTAGGAGACAGCAAGCCAAAGACGACCTACATTGCACAGGACTTTCTCAAGTGACACTCAAGTGTTGAAGAGACCCAGCGCTCTCCTAACAGCCACATTCACTTCTGTTTTGGAGCAGAGCCTCCCTGAGTGTGACTCAAACATCACAAATGAGAAAATGTATCAGTGAGGGAAGAGAGTGCATGCGGTTCTTGTTCCCTCACTGCTCCCAAACCTGCCTCCTTGGGAGGTCTTGTAGGGTCTCTTCAGTTCAGTTTCCCCTTAAGATCTGGCCCTGCAGCTCCCGTATGGACTGTTCTCCTTTCTCTGTGATCCAGTGCACATCAATATGCAGTGTAACAGACGTCTATGTAAGCCACAGCTGCTCATTCACACAAGCATACATGCTCCAGAAACTGAACTCACAGCACCGTCCTAACATAAGCCCCAGGTCAGCACCCCTTTCTGAAGCAGAAAGGAAGCTAGTGTATTTAGAAGGATGAAGGAAGCATTATGGGAAATTAGGGAGGACACAAAGGCACATCTTTGACTTGGGACATGATGCCTTAGGAGAAAGTACCAGGTGTACTGCAGAAGGTGCGTGCCTCAGCCTATAAATTTGCCTCCTCTGACCAGCAGGGGATGGTTTCAATTAATGGCCTCCATGGTGGAGCCATGAGGACCACAGAGGAGGCACAGTCTGGTGCAGAGAAGCACAATTCGACCTACTGAAACGGATTCATGCCCCTTCCCATACTGCCCTCAACTTCCTCAGGGCTAAAAGAGCTGCATGCCGGAACGCCTGGGGCTGAAGAGATCACTCCCAGGACAGAGTTTCAGGTCTTCCTCCAGGCTTCCTCCAAGGTCCACAGAGCTGCTGACCCAGGAGTATTGCAGGGCCAAGTGTGCCTACAGAGCAGGAACAATGAATTTCCAGCCTGAGAACCAATGGCCTTCTCTGTTCTCTTGTGACCCCACAGAGGCTCCAGGAAGCATCCAAGGCCAGCACCTCCCTCATTGACCTTCAGGGCTGATTTACCTGAGGGGTTCTGGATTATCCAATCTAGTTTATCCAATGACCTGGCCTTTCAGTGAGACAAATCACTGCTACCAACTTCCAAAGCAGGAAACTGTTGGTTTGTGTCGAGGGGGTGATGATGAGTCACAGACAGCATTAATCCCAAGAAACAAGAACCTGAGCCCCCAGGTGGCATTCAGGAGGCCAGGGCCTGGCTTCAGGTCCTCTTCCTGACAGTGGTGACCCCTCTTTAGGCAAACCAATACCTGGCCTTTTGTTTCCTTGGCCCTTGAACTGGCATTGGGAGACCCCAGACTCCATCTACTGTCAAAAAGAGTTCTGTTCGTTCATATCCTGAAAGCTGAGCGACCTTGGCAACCACCAGCAACTGTTTCACGCTCCTTTAGTTTAGTGCCTCAGTTTTGGAAAGACACGCCCACCCTCCCTAATCCCCCAGCTCCACTTCAGCTAAACACAAATCTTTAAGCTGTAGGCAAAAGACAAAAAACAAAAACAAAAACAAAAACAAAACAAAACAAAACAAACAAAAAACCCCAAAAACATCGTTGTGAACAGGTCCGAACACTTTGGGTCACAAGTCTCTTACGTGCAAGGACATTACTGACAGAACAGAGACAGTAATTTCTAGAACACATGAACATCATTTGCTGATCTTCCTTCAAATTCCGTGACACAGTCAAGACTACCTATTTTCTTTCCTTTAGTTTCTGAGGTTCTAACACTTACAGAGTCGTCGTAACTCAGTATAAACCAATAGTGTGATTCTGCAGGCATCTTGGTCTAACCTCTCTAGAAAGGTACTTCATGCCTAGAAGGAATTTAGGTCAGATCCAGTCCTGGGTCCTTGGGCTTGGCTCTGCCTCATGACCCTGTGGGTCTCCCAGCCTTCCCCAGATGGTCCTGGGAAGCACCAAGATGGGTACCGCTGGCTTTTGGCTCCAGGACCTCCTCAGATCACCCCACAGACTGCAATTCCCGACGTCAGACCTGGGCTACCTGCCAGGTTTCCCCACCGCGACCCTGAATCCCCAGCTGACGCCTGCCTGGAAAGACACCGGGCCGCAGACTAGCCGCTAGCATCCCCGCAGCTCCCACGCTGCGCCGGGAGTTGGCGCAACTCGAGTCACTTTCTGGAAATGCTCCAGTCTCAGGCCCTGGGTGCTCAGCCCCAACACACCGGCTGGCATCCCCTCCCGTGTCCACTGCATTCACACGAGTCGCCGGGTCACTGTAACCCTCCTATGGTCGCTACCCGCAAACACACGCCCTCCACGTAGCTGTTCACCAAGAAGAACTGCCGAGGTGGTAGCCAAGTTGGTACTACGCCTTGGGCAGGTGGCCGGGGTCACGCGATCTCCAGTCGCTAGCACCCCGCGCACTAGGAGGGTGGCAAGGACCTAGCTCAGATGCAGCACGACCCGTCCCTCCCGCAACAGTAGCCCAGGCTGTCCTGGTTTGCTCAAGGTGCACAGGATGCATGGCCACCTAGAGACTCTCTGCCACCCGCCCACACCGCGCCACTCACCTCCTAGGGACCGGTGCTGTCGCGCCGATCGCGCCGCCGCGCCGACTCCGCATCTCCCGGGCGCCCGCCCGCTAAGCTCCGCTCCGGGGCGCTCGCTGTCCCCGCCGGCGCGAGGGAGGGTCGTGAGGACGCGCGGAGGCACCGAGGTCCCCACGTCGCCGACGAGTTCTCTCGTAGCCCGCAGCCCACAGCCCGCAGCCCCGCAGCCCCGCAGCCCCGCAGCCCTCAGTCCTCCAAAAGAGCAGGAAATCTGTCTGGCGGGTCCGGCCGCCTCCAGCGCGGGGCTAGGTCTCCGGCTCCTGCTCCACGGCGGGGGCGGGGCCCTGGCGCTGCGAGGGGCGACGGCGACGCCTGGTGCCTGGCTTTGGGAGCGCACCGCGGGCGCCCGCCCTCCTGGGGCTGTGGCCTCAACACTCAGAGGAGGCAGGCCGGTGCCCCCTCTGGGGAGCCCCCTCTCCTAGTCCTCTGCCCAGAGGGAACCAGGGAGGGTGCCAAGGGGTGATGACACTCACACCAGCGGGAAAGAAAACTCAAGGTCCTTTCCTATTCATATTTAGCCTTGGTCCTGGACATCAGGAAGTAGCCTGGCTGGGATGCACTTTGCATCCGGTAAAGCGGGGCTGGGGCATCTGGTAACAGGCCTGCTTCAGAGAAGTTGGCAGAGCTGGAAAATGTCCCAAACACTCCCTCCCAGAAAAGAGTGTGTGGGCGCCCCATGGTGGGTGCTGGAGGGTGTACAATTAGTAAGAAATATCTGGCAAAAAACACAATGGAGCAGAGCACAGAACCCGATCTTCTGCTCTGGGGACTTATTTCTTAGTGATTTCGCTTGGACTACAAAGGGAACTGCCAGCTTGACACAACCTAGAACTTAGTCTCAAGGGGGGATAATCTAGATCAGGTTGAGCTGCTGGCATGTCTGCATGTGTGTGTCTGTGTGTGTGTGGTGAGGGTTTGATTGATAATTGATAAAGGAAATCTCAGCCCGTTGTGGGCAGCACTTTTCCTTGGGACACAGGGGTTGGGGGTTCCAACCCCCAACAGTATTAGAGTGGGCTGGATGACAGTAGTCACACAAGGATGTGTTTATTCTCTTTACTCTTGACTTTGGGTGGATGGCAAGAAAGAGGTGTGTAGGGGTGTTACCTCACCTGGCATCTTAAGTCAGGTAGGGTCTGTCTGGGACAGAGGTATAGACCGGAAGCCTGAAGAGCTGTGGACCCCTCCAGAATGCTAAGAATGCTCTTCTCTTCCCGTGGTGGGAACACAAGCTCATCCTTCCTTCTCTTCCCCACACACCTCAGTCTCTGAGGACCTAAGACTTTTCCTTCCTGTCCTGCTTCACTCACTCCTGCCACTGGGGGCTTCTCCAGAGCTGTAACAGCATCCATGTGCACATTACTCAGAAACATACAGCATCCCAGACACCTACAAACTCACTTCCTCCAGCATCTTCTTTTTGTTGTTTTGTTTTTCGACACATGGTTTCTCTATGTAGTACAGAACTCGCTCTGTAGCCCAGGCTGGCCTCAAACTCACAGAGATCCACCTGCCTCTGCCTCCAGGTGCTGGTATTAAAATCGTGCACCACTGCCTTGCACCACCGCCTGGCTTTCCTTCCAGCATCTGCCAGTTCAGCCCCAGCTCTTGCTCTTGGTTTCTGGGCCTTTACTCTGCCTCTAATTCATCTCCAAGGCTAACTCCTGCCTGACATCTCTGTGCATCTTGACTGCAGCCTCTACTCTCCCTCTCTGTGCTCACCTCAACTATGACAGCATTGCCCCTTGGTTTCAGACTCCCTGCTTACAAGGCCCCGCTTTGTAAAATCCTGATGGCAGTGAGGTTGTGCCCAACTTGCCCAGTGGCACCTAAGCCCCTGCTCATCTAATGCAGCCATAGCTCCTCTTTCTCAGAGCTTGAGAAAAATGCCTTCCTGTCTGGGCATTTTCCTCTTCCTCTTTTGCTACCTTCCTACCAATTGCCTTCCTAATGGCCTCACACCCCTCTTCTCTCACAAGCCCTCATCACTGACATCACTTACTGAACGTGGGTTTGTTGGTTGGTTTTTCTCTTTTGTTTTGTTTCGAGACAGGGTCTTACTACGCAGCTCTGTCTGACCTGGAACTCACTATGTAGACCAAACTGGTCTTGAACTCACCGAGATTCTCCTGCCTCAGCCTCCCAAGTGCTGGGATTAATGGCATGAGCCACTACACCCAGCATTGTTTGCTCTTTTGGTGTCTGTCATTGCTCTCTTTCTTTGCCCCAGGACTGGAAGTGCCATCAGCCCAAGCTATGCCTGTCTCTGTCCTTTACTCCTGCAACATGAGATGCACTCAACATCCAGGACATGCAGTGAACATGTGGACTGCCAGAGCAAAGGAGGACAGGCCCCAGCAGGCAGCAGCAGGCAGCCTTGTTACCTGCCCAGAGCCCAGTGGGTCAGGTGGCTCCCTCCTGAGTATGCCCTCAAGGAACAGCCTAGATGGGTGTGGTGGCCAAGTGGTCCAATGATATCACCCAGCTCTGGATTTTATTGTCATTAGAGCTGCAGAGCCAAGCTAAAGCTAAAGGTGGTGATGGCTTCAAAGCCCTGATAAGCTTGTTAACACTGCAGAGGCAGGGAGGCAGAGACTGATAGCCACCAAGAGATAGAACCTGTTACCTTAGTCAGACATCTGCTGTTGGAACGTGACTGCCTTGAGAACAGGATGAGGAGGCAGATGGCGCTTCTCTCCCAGTAATATCTGCCCTGTTTGGACCCCAAATGTTAATCTAGGAATTAAGTGGTATTCTTCAGCATCTTCTGAAGTCTACAGACATCCTGTCATTCAGACACATGTTACCCTTCATTATCTTTGCTCTTCATTTGGGCTCATGGTTTCTATTAGCATCAGCTAATTCCTTCCCCTCATCCTAGACTATAAGGACCTCATGCCATGCCAAATGTCCCATCATTCCTGTGTACCTGAGCCATAGTCCCTCTCTAACCATAGACTCCTCTGCCTCACTGAGCTCTTCTGAGGCCTCCCATGTTCCCCTCTGCCTCCTGAGTTCTCCTCCATAGCTGACTGTGCCACTTTCCCTTGAAACACAGTACCATCCAGGCAGGATTCCCGAAACTGTATCATCACTAGACCATGTGTTCTGTCTTCCATTGTACTCAAGGACTTGACTCCTTGGTTTCTCTTGAGTAACTGTCTTAGTTAGGGTTTCTATTGCTGGGAAGAAATACCATGACATGGCAACTCTTTTTTGTTTTTGTTTTTTGTTTGTTTGTTTTGTTTTTTTTTTTTTTTCCAAGACAGGGTTTCTCTGTGTAGCTTTGCGCCTTTCCTGGAACTCGCTTTGGAGACCAGGCTGGCCTCGAACTCACAGAGATCCACCTGCTTCTGCCTCCCGAGTGCTGGGATTAAAGGCATGCACCACCACTGCCCGGCATGGCAACTCTTATAAAGGGAGATATTTAATTGGGGCTAGCTTACAGTTTCAGAGGTTTAGTCCATTATTGTCATGGTAAGAAACATGGTGGCATGCAGGCAGACATGGTGCTGGAGAAGGAGCTAAAAGTTCTACATCTTGTTCCACAGGCAACAGGAAGTGAACTGTCTACCACACTGGGCATAGCTTAAGCATATAAGACCTCAAAGCCCACCCCCATAGTGATACATTTCCTCTAAGCAGGTCACACCTACTCCAACAAGACCACACATCCTAATAGTGACACTTTCTATAAGCCAAGCACTTGAACACATGAATTCATGGGCACCATACCTATCCAAACCACCACATTCCAAACCACTCTCTGGCTCCCATAGGCTTGTACCCACAACATAATGTAAAATGCATTTATCTTAGGCTTATCCAGATTGAAGGCTTCCATCTGTACTCAAATGTTGTGGCCACAAATGCTTGCTCCCTTGGAGGATAAGCAAAAAAAAGGGGGCTGAATTGGTGTTTTAAAACAATCAAATAGAATTTACTTTTAAACAATATACAGAAAGATTAACATAAAATTACTTGACTTTAGGAGAAAATTTGGGCTCTAGTGATTGGCCACAGGTCATGATGAAGAAGAGAGGGAGAGAAAAAGAGAGAGAACATCCACTGTTTGTGGTTTCATTTAGAGCCTGTCCATATACAGAGGTGTGGTTCTTATGACCTCTAGAAGATACCAGAAGTTTTAATTTCTAATATTTCAATATTATTCCCTCTGTACCTCTTTTTATGAATTGGGCCCAAATACTAACAGTTCTTGCCCACTAAAATCAAAAGGCCTGATTTTTTTTGCAAGATGCCTCTCTACTTGCCTAGAAAAAAACAAACAAAACCCAGAAAGTTACACACTAGTCTGTGTCCTCACAATATTTTAATTCATTTTTCTTGAGTTTCTTTTTTCTGATGAACTATATTCATATGAGCAGACCACAAGGACACAGTGCAGTGAATAGAGATAATGCATAAGTAACATGCATGACCCTACCACGATACTGACATTTCTGGCAAAGGGAGATAGCTCAGCTGCTAAAGTGCCTGTCCCACAAGCATGAGGACCTGAGTTGACTCACCACCCAGGTAAAAAGCCAGGGGTAGTGTGCAAGCTATTTATAGTCCCATTACTGAGGGGGTGGAAACAAATGGATCCCTAGGGTTCCTTGGCTTGCTAGTCTAGCCAAATTAGTGAGGCTTAGGTACTAATGAGAGACTTTGTCTCAATAAAACAAGTCAGATAGCTCCTGAGAATCAACCCCCTCCCCCTCACACACTTGCACGCACACACACACACACACACACACACACACTGACATTTTGGTTCCCTAACACATCCCTTCCTGTCCCTTTTCAGAAAATGATGCATCCCACAAGGATAGTCATTACTCTGATGATGTCTGTTACCACAGAGAGTGTTGCCTTCTCTGGTTCTTTATAGGAATGTGATTAGATAGTATGTTATATATAGGCAGATGGCTCTTTCTAAACACTATGTTATTTCTAGTTTCTTTCACACAGCAAAATCTTTTTGAGATTCGCCCTTTACTGCCTATCCATGGTTAGGTAACACATATTTTTTGCCTCTAGTTCTGTTTTCTGGTTTTTCTCCTTATCACTGTTTGTAGAAATGTGATTTATAATGTCTCACTGTGACTTTCTACCTTATTGATTGAAAGTAAAAATTTTTTCTTTACATCAGAGTTGGGCTAGAGAGATAACTTAGTGGTTAAGAGCATTTTCTGCTCTTACAGAGGACCCAGGCTCAGTTCTCAGCACCCATATGGCAGCTCACAACTATACACAACTCTGTTCACCAAGGGCTCTGACTCCCTCTTCTGGCCTCCACCAGTACCAAGCGTTCTGGTGATACATGAATGTACATACAAGCAAAACACATACATAAAATAAAATAAGTAAATCTTTTAAACTTTTTAAACAAAGTTGCAGATTTTTCAGACTTTACTTTTTCAAACATGTTTCCCCTTCCTCCCACTTCCCAAATGCTGGAGATATATATACGTACTATCTCCTAATGCTGTCTCTTGGGTCACTAAGCCAATGAGTCTAAATGGATCTTTTTCAATTTTTTTTTTAATCTATTCTTCTCTCATATATTACATCCTGATCACAATTTCCTCTCCCTCCTCCCCTCTGAGTCCCTCTCCCCCACCTCGCCTCTCCGCCAGATCCACTCCCTGTTGTGACGTGTGTCCACTGTCTTTCTCCTACAGTGCTTTGTCTTCCGTTACGTCTGTTCATTGAACTTTCCATTTCAGATGCTACTATACTTTTATATCATAGAATTTTCATTTGATTATTTTAAAATATAATTTATTTCTCTGAAGAGGTTTTCTGTTGTTCTAGCTTGCTTTTCTGTTGCTGTGATAAACACGGAGATCAAAGAGAGAGGAAAGGGCTCATTTCACCTTAAAAATTATGGTCCATAACTGTGGGAAGTAAAGCAGAAGCTCAAAGAAGGAACTGAAGCAGAAACCATGAAGGAATTCTGCCTCCTGGCTCACTTTCTCTGGCTTGCTCCGATGCCTTTCTCACGCAGACCTACTTGTTAGGGATGGCCCCGCCCCGAGTGGGCGGGACTCTCCTGTACCAATTAGCAATCAAGAAAATGCCCCATAGATGTGCCCACTAGTCAATCCAATGGAGGCAATTCCTGAATTGAGGTTCCCTCTTCCCAGGTGTGTCAAGTTGACAACTGAAGCTGATTGACACCTTTGTCCTTTATATCACCTTTTCCTTTAAATCCTTGAACATTGTTATAATAGCATTGCTGACTCTTGTCTCCTGCTTTAAACATCTATATTATCTTTGAGTGTGCGTCTATTGATGGGGGAGGGGTAAGGATTCCATGTTATTTCCTGCCTTAATTTCATTTAATGGTAATGTTTGTAATTTCTTGTTGTTGCCTGAAGGCAATGCTCTTGAGTGTTCTAGATGACTTTCAGCTTTGCTAGGATGTTATCTGTAGAAACCCTTCCTCCAGGGATAAGGCAGCTCAGGCTTAAGGAACAGTCAGTTTATTCTGCTTCCTGGCCTGAATGACTGAAGCATCCACCAAGAGTTCTATGCCCTGGTTGACTGGAACTTTGAAGTTACAGCACTGTCCAACCCCTGGAACCTTCTGGAGGCTGACATCCCTGACATGATGTTGTACAGCTGGCCTGAGAGAGTATCACCCTCCTGTTAATGTGCAGCACAGTCTTCAACAGAAGCTGTAGGGTATTATGGTGGCTTCCTGAGCAGCATTTGTTCATAACTGGAACCTTGCTCAATACGCTCCAAATGCCTCAGAAGCCACAACCTCAATTTTAGTTCTCCAGCCAAATACAAATGTCCTCCTGCTTCTGCTTCCTTTATCTACAGTTTAAGGTCCCAGGGCAGTGGGGGAGGAGGGGCTAATTGGTGACTTGAACTATCTATCTGTCTATCTATCTATCTATCTATCTATCTATCTATCTATCTACCTATCTACCTACCTACCTACCTACCTACCTACCTACCTATCTATCTACCTATGTAGTGACAGAAGTGTGGCATCCATTACCCTGTCCTGGATAGAGCCAAATGCTTACCTTGCATTTTGCATTTTTAATACCTGTCTGATTATTTCATAATTATCTGTATGTTTCTCTTTCTCATAGAAGTGAAGTGATTTGTGCATTTTCAGTCCCTTTTCTATCCTTATGAGAGGAGAATCCTCATCCCACAGGTGAGTAGATTATTTAAGAGAAGCATGGGGTTCTGATGTGCATATGGTATGCTCTGTAATCAAAGGACACAATAAAAAATGAAATTAAAGAATAGGATGTGAGCTTGTTTGTAACCTCAAGAAATGAATCGGCAGGTGTCACTGAAGACTGGAAATGACTACTGATAGACTGGTAACTGCTGGGCCTTAAGGATAGGAGTTAGAGATTATGGTAGTTTGAATGAAAATAGCCGCCATTGTCTCATGCTCTCATGTATATGAATGTTTGGTTCCCAGTTGGTGAACTCTTTAGGAAGGATTAGGAGGTGTGGCCTTGTTGGAGGAGATATGTCACTGTTGGTGGACTTTGGGGTTTCAAAAGCCCATGCCAGACCCAGTCTTTCTCTCTGTCTTTGCCTCCTGCCTGCAGTTCAGGATATAAGCTCTCAGCTACTCCTTCAATACCATGAATGTGAGCTGCCATGGTGATCATGGGCTGACCCTCTGAAACTGTAAGCAAGGCCCCAATTAAATGCTTTCTTTTGTAAGTTGCCCTGGTCCTGGTGTCCCTTCACAGTGATAGAAAAGTAAATAAGACAGAGATCTAAGCAAGAATGTTTAGAACCACTTTTAGCAGAGTACTAAAGACTGATAATGTTAAACCCTCTGGTGCTATCATTTAAATAATATACAAATAGGATGCCATTTGGAAGAGGAATTTGAGGGGCACCCCTCCCTGGTAAGGTCTAAGAATAAGGATGTGTAACCTAGAAGGGTGGAAGTTTGCTTTGAGAATCTGAGTAAAAGACAAAATCCATCACAGAAGGTGATTCCTGAAGGTGCTGGGGCCTTGTGCTATCACCCCTTTGGGGTACAGGTCTGTACCCTCATCATTTGAGAATTCAAATTGTGTCCTGACACAGGAGGTTGACTTGGCTTCCATGGCATAATAAAGGTTGTAAATTAGTCATGTGATTGAGGAAGTCCTGGAAGGATGGCCCAGCCCTCCTTCATGCTGGTTGGCTGCAGCCATAGCAACTGCTTGTTCTAGACCAAAGTTCAGTGTCTACACATCTTTATGGCCTTGTTCACAGTTCAATGTTCAGAAGCATAAAACTTCCCACAAAGACAAAGGTTTTATATTCACATACTAGACTTCCTTTCTAAACACTGGACTCCAAATGATAAGGCCCCCAGATATTCTGAAGTGGTTGTTGTTTTATCCCAGGGAGCTTTTCTCCTGAGAAAATGCCAACCACACAGAAGACTTTGTTGTTCCTATCTGGCTTTGTCACAAGCCTTGGCTCTGTTGTTGTCATCTGTTCGATCCTGGGGACACAGGCATGGGTCACCAGTACTATTTTCTTCACAGATGCTATTTCCAATGGGACCATTATCATCACCTATGGTCTCTTCCGTGGTACGAGTGCTCAAGATTTGAATGAAGGCCTTCAAGATCTGGACAAAAACTTTGAGGGTAAGTGATCATTTCATTTGAATGGGGAGAGCAGGAGTGGGTAAGACTTCTATCATTCTACTTCTGAACCAAAGAGCCATTCATAACCAATCTCTTCAAAGCCCTAAGTTAGGCTATCAGTGGACTAACTCATAATTTTGAAAAACTGTTCATCATTATTTTAGACTCTTTGGCACTGGTTATCTTGTTATTTTTAGAGTCTAAACTATTCTAGCAGCCACTGGGCTTGAATGTACCTATCTAGTTTATTGACAAGTAAATAATTAAGTTAAAGTATGTGGCAGCTTTACAGTGTTTAATAGCCAACAGGAGCAGAATTTTAAAGGACATTGACCATGAATTTTGATGAGGTGTATCCAGCTCTCTCCAGAAGTTCATAAATACTTACACAGGGAAAATGTAAAGCATAAAACGTCAACACCCAGTTTGTATTTCTCAGCTTCTTGAGCTTACACTTTTGTATTCAAAATATATCATTGTTGGAAATGACATTTAGTTCCTATCAATCCTATCACAGGAATTCCCATCTGCTCCTTAATTCTGATATAATAATGTCTTGCTCTCAAGAGATACAAAATAAGAAACTATTAAGAATAAGTGAATGCAGCTACTTGAGTTTCAGAGTCTGAGCTCTGGCATTATGGTTCTTGAAATGTGAAAGCCACATCTGTACATTGTATAGCATATAAGTGGACTTTGCATTGCACAGTGATGTGTGCAGGGTCTGTACAGCCAATTGGGGTATGTAAGCACAATCTACTACCTTATGCCAGTGTAAAGTTGGGTGCTAGTACTCCAGGTTGGAGTTCTAGATGGTTTATGATTCACTAATGAAATGGTTTCCATAAATCCAGGGCAATGTGTTTCTAACTACCAATAGGTCTTTGAGTGGTAGGAAACCACATTTTCCCTGAGGTTTCAGCTGCTTCTCCCTTCCCCTGGTGCTGGCCGCAGCCTAGAGACTGACTCTCCTGCAACCAGGAGCTGTGGTTTCAAAGGCCCCTTCGGTGATACCATTTTCAAAAACAAAAATATGCTTGTTTGTGAATCGTCCAGCAGATTTAAACACTTTACATTTGAGACAGAAGTCTACAGTGTCGACTTGGGATCAGTTGATTCCATCTAGAGATTGATGGCCTCCACGGAAACCCTGAGTCTCTAGCCAGGGAGGCCCAGAGAAAGACAAGAAAGAGCAGGCCTGGCAAACCAGCCCTACGTGACTGGGAGAAAGCTGGTGTCTGGAGAACAGGGACAGCTTCAGTCATGGGGAGCACAGCTTGGGAGTCAATGCCAACTCGGTCCTTGCCCTTAGTGTAGCAACAGAGGCAGAATGCTTGTGTTACTTGTGCTTGGTTCTCTCTGTTTTTATCCTTTGCTATTGGAAAGCCACACTCTAACCACCCCTCAAACTCATTGTCCAACCTCCCATTGCCACAGAGGAAGCAAGCACCCAGTGGAAGAAGATGCTGCACAGTTGCTGGTTGGCATCTAGGGGCCATTCAGGGACTATGGAATTTTCCATACCTGAACATGTAAACAGTTCTTCCAGACAGGAAGTTATTTTTAGAACATGTAGGCAATGCTAAAGATTGCTTACCCTGTCAACAGAATCCAGTATTTACAGTGGAACACTTAGCTTGCCTACAAGTAAGTCAGGGCTGCAATGCACATCATTAGCCAATCATTGGTAGCGAAATTAAATCTGTATAAAATGAAATATGCATAGTCCTGTTTGGCAGTGGTAGATGGATGCTTCCCCTTGTTTTGAGCTTTGTGGCTAAGGCCAGGACAGGCTGAAATCCTCAGGCAGTGATGTATATCACCAGGCCCTGTTATACTTTGGCAGGGGAAATAACATATTATGTCTATTTGGACTGCAGAGTTTGAAGTGAAAGAGCAGAATGGGCAATAGTATTTGGTTTAAAGTGTCAAAATCATCCAGCCAACAATGGGTCAACAATGAATGGAGGTGATGCCTAATCAGCCCCAGTGAGGAAACTTTCTGTTGTGGAATTGGGCTGGCAATGAGTTCAGGCTGGCTAGATGGATCCTGGTTTGTCTAATACCCAGGTAAGTGACCATTTAGCTCTGTCTAGCCAGGAGTGGATGGTCTCTGCTACTCCTAAAGTTCCAGCTGTATAATTTAAGCTCACAATGTCAGCTATGTGAGTGAAGGTCTTAGACTTAGGAACTGATAGGATTTATGCACAGTTCCTGTCATGAAGTGTTCTCTATTTAGGGCAAGGGGAAGCTCCTCTTCTACCAAAACGCAACACCCTGCACTCATGTAAGTCTCCACAACAGTTAGAGGTGGGGTGAGGAACACAGCTCCATGGACTCATAGGAGGACCTGTGCTCACACTCACAGGGTGTGCCTCCTCCTGCCACCCCCAGTTTGACTCTTGAATGCTTTATAACAGGATCTCGAATGAAGTTAACCTAGACTCTGAGAATGCTATCAGGGCTTAAGGGGCATGATCTGTACTATTTCCCCAGGATGGCAGGAATGGGGCAATGTGTCATGTGGCTGTGGCATCCCTCAGAATGGGATCTCCAGTATTACCCAGCCTACATCCTGACCAGACCAAACATCTTCACAGAATTATTTTGGTATTTCAATGAATGCTATTTCTCTTCTCATGGCACTAGGTCTCTTTGACCTTGGTCCCAAGAGCATCTCAGTTAGTAGACACGTGACACTTCATCAGCCACATTATCATGGCACTGACTCTGGCCTGGAGATACAATCTCCTGGATGCTACAGAGACTCCCTGCACTGTGGTGATATTGTGTTCCCAAAATATTGTGCATCCTAATAAACTTATCTGGGGTCAGAGAACAGAACAGCCACTAGATATAGAGGCCAGAAAATGGTGGCACACATGCCTTTAATCTTAGCATTTGAAAGGCAAAGATCCATCCAGATCTCTGTGAGTTCAAAGCCACACTAGAAACAGCCAGGCATGGTGACACACACCTTTAATCCCAGGAAGTGATGGCAGGAAACAGAAAGCTTTATGAGGTGTGAGGAACAGGAACTAGAGGCTGGTTAAGTTTGTAGGCTTTTAGCAGCAGTTCAATTGAGATCCATTTGGATGAAGACTCAGAGGCTTCCAGTTTGTGGAAACAAGATCAGCTGAGGAATTGGCAAGGTAAGGTTAGCTGTGGCCTGTTCTTCTTCTCTGATCTTTCAGCATTAACCCCAATAACTGGCACCAGGTTTGATTTTACTAATAAGACTTTTTAAGATTTGTGCTATACTGCACTTGGCCTCTCATGACAAGAAAAATTCCAGATGCAGGTCCCATCCCTCCTGTTTAAAAAAAAATCTTATTAGATGCATTATTTTCTATGTAACTATGACAAAGCATCCGAGAAAAACAACGTACAGGAGGGAGGTTTAGTTTTGGTTCCTGGTTCCGGAGGGATTGCAGCCCATCATGGTGGGAAAGGCATGGCAGAGCAGGTTCAGCTGTGATGGTGGGAGTGTGAGGTAGTCTCTTCACATAGCAGAGAACACACGCCAGAACCAAAGTGGGTATAGCCTTCATAGGTCTACCCCTAATAATCTACTTCTCGGAGCCAGTCTGTGTCTCTGGAAGTTTCCACAGCCCTTAAAACAGTGCCACAGGCTGGAGTCTAAGCCTTGAAATTTGAGCAGGTGGGGGACATTCTAGTCAATTCATAATATCAGATGTGATGATCAACATTGATTATCAACCTGATGAGAAACAGGGAGACAAGCCCTTGGCGTGTCTGGGAGGGAGTTCCTATATTGGGTTAATTGAGGTTAGAAGATGCACACTAAGTCTGGGTGACGTCATCTCAGAGGTCTTGAACTGCAGAAAATGGAGGTGAGCTGATCATCAGCATCCTCTGTCTCTCTGCTTCCTGACTGCAGATGCAGTGTGTCTAATTGTCTCAGGTTCCTGCCACCATGTTTTCCCACCATGGTGGACTGTACTCTCAAACTGTGAGCCAAAATAAGCCCTCCTTAAACTGCCTTTGTTAAGCCCTTGATGGTAGCAATGAAAGAAGTGATTAATACACTGGGTGATTTTAGGGCAAAAGGATTGTAATTCTGACTCAGGGTTGATGGTCCCCAACCTTGCCTTGGCCAGATACTAGGTTGACACAGCTTTGGGCATTACTTTCATGCCCCTTGGCAGTAGGCTGCTTGAAGTTGATTTTTTTTTTTTTTTTTTTATTGTGACAGCTTAGGACATAACCTTACAAATGAACCAAGGCAGTCTGAGGGCAAATGTCAGGCTATATGATCTCTGCACTTAGGCCAAGGGCCAACTATCACCAACTATCACCGATGGGCTGTCACGGTCTGGCTTCTCCTTTGTCCCCAGTCTCCACTGGCTCTTATTTCTTTTCTGTGATCTCAACATTGCACTATTAAACAGAACTGAATTGAGAAGGTAAACACAACCACAGAAACTAGTTGCAAAGTACAGAACAAATGAAAGTGACTTCTTGAGACTATAGGAAAACCTTACCTCTCTACTCTGACTTTATCTCGTGTATCAGAATGTGTCTCCTGGAGAAGAGCTGGCTACTCTTTTCCCTTCTCAGAGATATGGCCACATTGGAAGATGGAGGAAATAGAGGGAGCCAAACCAGAGGCTTTAGTCACTTTTCTCCCAAGACAATCTTAGCAACTGTCCAAGAGGTTGAGATGCTAGCTGTGACTTCCTGGGAGGGCCCAGGTCCTGCTCTAAGATCTGTCTGTGCTGTGATGCCCACTAATGTAAGCATCACACTGAGTCAGGTCCCTGGTGGCCAGGTGTCTGAGGGAGTGGAGTCAGTTCCCGTCTGAAGAATCAGTTTTAGATACTTGTATTTCTGCGATAAAATATCTGACAAAACCCAGCCCATCACAGTAGAGAAAGTCACCAAGATAGGATCTTGAGGTTGCTGGTCACATTGCATCCACAGTTAGAAAACAGAAAGCAGGGGAAGGGTGAAGGCTGGTGCTCATCTTTAAGGTGGATCCTCCTGCTTCACTTAACCCAATCTAGAAACTCCCTCACAGTCATGCAAAGAGGTTTGTCCCTGCTAATTCTAGATTCTGTAAGTTGAGAGTCTCAACCATCACACTCAATGTCTGTGAACTTACAGAAAACAAGGCCTGGAGGTGGAGGGCAGATGGCTGCTGGGACTAAGTGAATGAATCTTGTCCTGTGGGGAGCTGGGTGTCTGGATGCCCAGCTGAGATATCTACTGTCCTCTCTGCGGCTGCCTGTTCTTGGCCTCTTTCTGAGGACACCAGAATCAGGGCAATTAGCTCCAATTGTGAGGGGACTCCTGATTCAGAAGCTTGTCCCCTGAAAGAAAAAGAACGCCATGTATCTGCTCATTTTATGGGGAGGGAGCAGCTGTCAGATGCCGGGAGGGTTATTGTTATTGCATTCCAGCTAACTCTCACCAAGCTTTCAGCTATCCTTGTCTGAATTTGGAGGCAGGAGCTGGAAAGACGTAGCTGTCATACCTAGGGGGCATGGAATTCAGAAATAAGTTTTACAATGCAGCAGTTAAAATTAAGATGAATTGTCCCCCAAGTACGTGGGAAAGTATGAGTCAACAGCCCCAAATTAACTCTCTTTGGAAAATTACGTCTGCTAAATCTTATTGAAAGTCAAGGCAGAGCTAAATTTGATTGTCATTTTCTTTTTCTTTTTGTGCATGTGTGTCATGTGCAAGTGCTTTTGCATATGTGTGCACATATGCAAGAAAGCCAGAGGTCAAAATGTATGTATGTTTTCCAATTATGTCCCGTCTTGTTTGTTTTTGTTTTAATTTCGTGTGTATATTATGTGTGCCTGTGTAAGTTTATGTGCACCACATGGATGCAGCAGCTCAAAGAGACCAGAGGAAGGTATTGGCTCCCTGTAATGACAGCCTCGAAGTAGGTGCTGGAAAAGGAAGCTGGGTTCTCTACAAGAACAGTACAGTACGCATTCTTAACTGCTGAGCCATCTCCCCAACCCCCTCCACCTTGTGTTTTGAGACAAGGTCTCTAAGGGAACCTGGAGCTCACAGACTGATTTTGCTGGGCTGGCTGGCAAGCAAGCTAGTCTCCCCAGGGCTGGGATTACAGGCACTGTGCCTGGCTTCTTTTTTAAACATGGGCTCTGGGAGGGTTGATCCGAGGCCTCTATGCCTTCAGGGCAAGCATTTCATCCACTGAGCCATGTTGGCAGCCCTTCATGGTCACCTTCTAATGGAATATTCCAGTTGCAAATGAACATCCATCACTTACAGCTCTAAGTCAGCACGTGAGGTAGAGAGATACTCAAGAGAATTCCAGGTGTTTGGGACACAGGGCATGTTCCTCACACTCAGGTTTCTGCTCTTGACTTAAATATTCCAGTTATTTCCTTGACTGCAGAACTCTGCCAAGGAGAGAGAAAGCTCTTTTGTCCCCAGCCACCTTCCCTTGAGATCAAGGGTTTCCTCCTGACCTGGCTGCTGGGGAAGGGGAAGTGGATCCACCTTGAGGTGATGAATGGTTGACACATCCACAGGGACCCGCCTGGACCTCTGGCTGGGTGTGCCTCAGCTCTGTTGCTTTTTCCTATTCTCCTTCTGATGTCACCTCCCTCCAGTTTTAAAATCAGCACGTACTGAGTTAGCACCAGCAAAACCTCCCAAACATGGCATCTACGTAGAGTGTGGAGAAGCAGGCAAGAGACACCACTTGGTTAAGTCAGGGGCAGTGCAGCCCCAGTCCAGGTGGTCTTTGAGAGCCTCATTTGGGCTACAGGGTAGAGAATGTAAGACAGGGATCAATCCCCCACCCAAAGGGGTCACTGGCAGAAGTCACTGAAAAGCCCAGTCACCATGGTGACAAGGAGGTGTTGCCTATGGAAGCTGAGCTTTGCCCCTGTGCATCTGAGCAGTGAAATGCTCTACAGTGGAGGTGGGAGGTCATGGTCCACTGGCTGCTGAGCTGGGGTTTCTCTTCTTTTGCAGGCTCTGTTCTCCTGGGGTTGATGTTTATCACATGCTATGAGTTCCTGTCTCTCCTGTTCCTTCTTCCTGCACATCCCTTTACCCTTTAAGCCAGTGCCCTGTGTTAAGCAGTGTATCTGTTGCTGCTGCCCTCAGGCCACTTCCTTCCAGGAGATGCCTGTTCTGGGCTCAGTCACACGCTACTCAGGGTGCCTTTTCTATCTTCATGGGGGACTTCTGCTACCGCCCAATTTTTTTGGTCCCACCTCTTTTCATGCCTACTTTGTCTAGTAGGAGGACATTGCAGATTTAGATAAATAAATATGAGGACTTAAAATTTAAGATGATGGGGTTGAGGATTTATCTCAGTGATAGAGTGTTTGCCTAGCAAGCGCAAGGCCCTGGGTTTGATCCTCAGCTCAAGAAAACAAAAAACAAAAACAAAAACACAAGGTGATTTCACCCAAACTGGGTTGAGCACATACTCTTATTCAAGGTAAATGTCAGATCCTGGGGTCCTGGGTCCACTCAGATCTCTCAGAAACACAGTTCAGTAAAGACCATTCCTTTAAAAAAAAAGAATTACTAATTTTATTTTATGGCTTGCCTGCATGTATATGTGTGTGTCATGTGCCCATGGAAGTCAGAAGAAGCTGTTGACTCCCTCTGGAACTAGAGTTTACAGATAATTGTGAACCACCATGTGGGTGGCAGGAATCAAACTCATGTTCTCTGCCATTACAACCAGTGTTCTTAATCACTGAGCCATCTCTCCAGGCCCCCATTTCTTATACAAGTCTCACAGTCACATAGGGGCACTCATTTTCCTTGAAGAGTTAGAAAGGAGACCCAGGCGCATGGTGTGCAGATTCTACACTGAACATCAGGAGCATGGGTGAAATTAAGGGCATGACCCACAGAGAACGTCTCAATACTCAGTCCAGGACAGAGAGGAGCACCTTGCAAAGAGAGGGTGATGGTGGCAAACGGTAGGACATGGTTCAACAGATGCTTTGAAGTTCCTCTTGTCCCATGGGAGCCAGCACACACGGTCCTGGAAGTGAAGAATCCAGGTCTGCCTGGCTGCTTCTTGTTCCTTAAAGCAGTGCTGTGCTAAGGATGTAAACGTCTCCACATCTGTGGGGACCAGAGAAGCAGGAAGAGGAAGAAGAGGAAGAAGGAGCCTTTGGCTAGTTCTTACTTACCCCTCCGTGGCTACTGTGGCATGCAGTTCCCAGTGATTTTGTCAGCGTTGCTGTTGTTGGCACAACAATCTTTCCCCTGATTGCCTTTTCCTTGGGCCTTCGTAGACTATCTCTAAATACTTTCATGTGGGATCCTGACATATACTGACAACCATTAGAGAGATGCTCGGCACACCTAGGAAGAGCACACCTGTCTGGTCTTTTGTGTGGGAGTAGAGCAGGAGGTGGGGGCGCTAGATGCCCTGGAAAATGGCTGCTAGAGCTCAGGAGCCCTGTGGGTCTGATGACTCATAGCCCAGTGCACCTGCATCGTGTTTTCCATGAGCGTAGAACCCCCATGGAGCTTCTTTGCATTTAAGATACATGCAGGTGCTATTTTGTGAAGTGCCTTAAGCTTAGACAGAAGTCTGAGGGTGAATCAGAGGGTTGCGTTCCCAGCTGTCTCAGTGAGTCAGGGACAGGGACGTGGAGTCTGGACCCAGGGAAATGACGTTTCTTTGCCCCAGCAAGAAATGTTTTCCTGTCTCCACTGTAAGCTGTGAGCTGGCGCTCTGGTCGTTTCCGCCAGCCCTTACTATCCAGCTTTTTTTCTCTGTCAGCTGCTCCTGGCTCCTTGAATTCTTCCCAGCCACGGGGTTTATGGGATCCCCACTGTGCACGAGTTTGCACAGTGACCCACCCTAAGGGTTTCTGTCAGAAGCAACTAATTCTCAGACCCGAAGGAAAGCGGTGGAGATGGAATTGCCACCTCTCCCACAGGCCAGGCTCTGAGGGCAGAGATCACTGGTAAGGAAGCTGCAGGCATGAAGGACACCCTCTGCTAGAACTTGACAACTAACATGAACATCCAGGCACTTTCAGGACTGTGGCTATGCAGTCAAGTAAAGCCACTGACTGGCCTGCCGTGATGGATACGGTCTTCTTCTTGTGTGTTTGTGTATGTTCCTGTCTGTACATGTGCACTCAGAGTGTATATGCAGGTGCACATGCACATGTGTATATGTGCATGTGGAGGTAAAATGTCAACTCCTAAAAGGTCAACTCCAGATGCTAGTCTTCAGGTGATGCCCATCTTGGTTTTTGAGACAGGGTCTCTGGTTGAACCTGGAGCTCACTAACTCAACTAGACTGGCTGTCCAGTGAGCCCCAGGATCCACCTGTCTCAACCGTCTCCACAACAGTGAGATCGCAAGCACTTGCCCCCACAGCTGGCTTTTTAAGGGGGGTTCTGGGGATTGAACACAGATCCCATGCTTCTACATCACATTACTGACTGAGCCATCTTCCAGTTTGTGCCATCTTCTTCTTGCAGGATGAATGGTATACTGCTTCCTTCTCCGACACCACACCTTCTCTAGCTTGGCTGCACTTAGGATTTGTATTCTGCACTGGGCATTCACCAAATGTTGCTTTAGTTTTAGGGATATTGGGCAATTCTTCCCAGAAGTCTCTGCATTTGGTGGCCGTCATATTCCTGATCCTGAGTCTGGGAGCTTCCATACTGAGCTCAGTGTTCACCTTCTACAACAGCATCAGCAACCCTTACCAGACATTCTTGGGTCCTACGGGCGTCTATACCTGGAATGGACTCAGTGGTGAGTTTCCTGAGAAGACTCAAGTGCACATACATGCACACACATACACATGGGCATACACATGCATACTTGTGTACACATGCACACATAGGTGTACACATACACACACTGATGCATGCTCATGAATACACATTGCTCTTCTTGCCTTCACAAGAGGCAAACTTGGACTCTCAAGATGCCATACCTGGGTGGCTAAGCCACAGAGCAAGGGAGGATGCCATCTGGGGCCAACACTCCTCTTGTGGGCTAGGGTGCCGTGTGGTTGCTAGGTGATTTTGTTATTTTGTGGGTGGGTACCTGGGTGGAGGATGGAGTCCAC
The DNA here is from genome assembly GCF_903995425.1 of Onychomys torridus. Classification (NCBI taxonomy): domain Eukaryota; kingdom Metazoa; phylum Chordata; class Mammalia; order Rodentia; family Cricetidae; genus Onychomys; species Onychomys torridus. Next base: position 113,302,914 of record NC_050443.1, on the reverse strand, counting down.
ATGGGAAGTAGATTATGCTGTGACTCAGACAAAAGACTCTGTGGGCTTTGTCCATGCACTGCAACCCCCACATCTGCCTAGTGGGACTGAGAAGCACAGGTTAAGGGACTTGGTTACAAATCCAGATATAGGTCCCTAGCATCAAGGGCCTTCCATTAACCACCAGACCTCACTCACTGCCAGGGTAAGCAATGACTTGTTCTTTAGTCTTGCTCATGCAGCTTGGATCCAACAGAAGCAGAGGCCTCAGACATGGCTGGATTTGGAGATCACATTGTGGGCAATCTGTTTCTCTTCATCATTGTATATGTTGATTTCCCAGTGAGTGTTCTGTAGCTACACAGTTGAGTCAGTTCTCTAAAACGTCATTTGTCTGTACACACCCTCGACTCTACCAGCAGCAGCTCTAGAGGAAAGGCCTGCCATATCCCAGGAGTCCGGAGAGCATCCTGGGCCCAGTTCTCTTAGACTCACACCTTGACATGGCCTGATCAGTCTCTGAAGCCCAGAAAGATAAACTGGCCCGTCCAGTTGGCGAAGAACACTTGTCTATATTGGACCTGGGTCCAGGTTCAGCTGTTCTCCAGCCTCAGAGGCATATGGAGGAGGAGGAGTGGGTTCCCAGAGGAGAAGGGGAAATGCAGGAGGCTAGGCTGAGCCTCTCTGCAGCCCATGGGGCTGTCAGCTGGCCCCTTGAGGCTGTAGCCTCATCTCCTTTCCCCTGCAGGGGAGGGCAGGCTGCTGTACAAGTGTCAGAGCTCCATATATGTCTGCGGAGAAAAAGGAGTCTGGACAGTCTCCCCTCAGCCTGCCTATGTCTAGCCACAAAGAGCTACTATAGGGAGAGAGTTCTCACAGTACTTCTGCCTCAGGGGTATTCTAACACAGAGGGAGAGACTGTGATGTCAGCAGAAAAAACAAACAAACAAACAAACAAACAAACAAAAAACCTGGAAGGGGTATGTAAGGGGCAGGTTTGCATTCTGAGCTAGGTCTGGAGGAGGCCTTTGGGCAAGCATAGGAGTTGGAGGTAGCCTTTTGTGTCCTGATGCTCACTAAGCCAGATTCTATCCTCACACACCCTCAGAGAGCCTTTAATTTTCTGCCCTTATCTGGAGGGTTACAGGGTTTAGTGGAAACTGGTTTGCAAGAGGCTAATCCTGCAGAAGGGCTTCTGTGCATCATTGACAATGTAGCTTCCTAGCCTTTGGGGCACTGTGAGGGAGGGCTACTGTCAGACTGACTTTAAGGCCCTGGAGAATGCCAAAATCCCCTGCAGAGCGAGGCTTACCCATGCTCTCCTGGGCTGCATGTGGTGAGCAGGCCCAGTGAGTAGAAGAGGAAGTGGATTACTTGGTTGATTTCTAAGGGAAAGAAGTAGCAATAACACCGCCTGAGGCTTGTGCCCCCTGACCTCAGCCCACACTGGCCTCAGAGTTGGCCACAGAGGATTTTAAGGTAGGCGCAGAAGAGATTGGATCTAGAGAGACTGTCACAAACTGTCTGCTCCAGGCATCTTCAACTGGAGAACACAGGAAGCAATGAATATGTATCATAGCCCAGCAGGGATGGGATCCTCCAGAAGTGCATGTCCCCAAGCTTTGAAAAACAGCTCACCACTGCCTGCCTCCAGCCTCCAGTAGCCCTCCAGTCTACAGCTCTGGAGAAGTTGTGCAGCTAGCCAGGCCTAGATGGAGGCCTGTACTCCCAGGTACTTAGGAAGATGAGGTGGGAAGACACCCCCCCACAAACACACACACCAAGTTCAAGACCTGTCTGGCTGCAGAGGGAGTTCAAGGCCCTGCTCAATACAAATCATGAAAGAGGGCTGGAGTGTGATTCAGTGGTAGAGTAATTGCTTACTGTATTCAAGGATCTAGATTTAATCTCCAATATTTCAGGAAAGAAGCAAGCAAGGCAAGAAGGCAAGAAGGCAGGAAGGCAGGAAGGCAGGAAGGAAGGAAGGAAGGAAGGGAGGGAGGAAGGGAGGGAGGGAGGGAGGGAGGGAGGAAGGAAGGAAGGAAGGAAGGAAGGAAGGAAGGAAGGAAGGATAGATAATCAATTAAACTAGAAGTGATGTGGAGCCCATGGCTCCAGGCATCTGCCTCTAAGGGGCCCAGATAGGCAAGGTGTCTACATTACAGACCTTCCCTGTACAAATCAAAGCTCCAGACAGTCCACTTTAGGGTAAAGGCATTAACCTTGTGTTCATTCCACCCCTTTATGATTAATTAAGCTTTTATAAGAAACTTCACAAGAGGAAAATGAAGGATAATGAAGGTGTGAGAGGCGCGCAGTGAGCATCAGAGGAACAAGACTTTTGTTCATGCAAATAATTAAGAAATAAAGCCATTATTTTGTGGGTGAGGTGTGTCATCAAGGGCTGTTCAAACATTCTCTTCATGCAAACCCCCCTAATTAGCTTCCCTCAGAGGACCATTTGGGGAGCTTCCCTGCCTGTGGGTTGGGACACAACTGATGCCTGAGACTTCACCAAGCTGTGCACGTTTTTGTGTATGTCAGCAGATGAAGGATCCCAGAAGACTTCATCCTGGGGATTCCCCTGATGTGTCAGGCTCCACCTGGGCATGAGTATCCCTCCTCATCCTCACCTTCCTCCCAAAGGGTTTTCATTCCAGCATCCCTGGTATATGAATCACCTGCCACTTACATTACCCAGTTAAAATATACAGTTCGTTGGGTTTGGGCATGTTCTTAGCCACTTGCAGACATCATTACCATCATTTTCCAAACATTTTCACCAGCTCAAAGAGAGACTTCATGTCTCCTGGTTACTACCTGCCTCTCACCCATCTAAACAGCTATTGGTCTGCTTTGCTGTAGATACTTCCTGGTTCAAGGCCACACTTGGCTGAGTCACACAGAGCGGACTAGCTGCAGCAGCTATCCCGAGCTTCCCTGTGTCCATGCCCAGCACTCCAGAGGCTGTGGTTCTCTTGCTCCTGGTGATGGGACTCACCCCTCACAGTTTGGGGTGACCCACTGCCCACCCCTGCTCTTATGGAGGTGGCTTCTTCCATCCAGTATGCTGGTGTTTTACCAAGTGTGGTTGGTCCATTCACACCTCCCCCTACACTCACCATATCCACCCTCCATCCCCTGTCCACTCACTCACACCTGCTACATATGTGCCTCTAGGGTACAGGCTGTGATAGGCCAGTCACCCAGTGAGAGCTTCTGATGGGATCTGAGGTTAGATACTTCCCTGAATGATATTTAGAATTTTGTGCCTAGAATCAAGTTTGTATCTTACATATTATTTTTACATTCTCCTTCATCTTGAAACACTGTAGAATCCCATGTAGCTATTCAATAAATGCCTATGGATTACATATTCCATAAAGAAAACAAGTGGTATTAAAAATGCATGGGGACTGGGCACAGTTAGAGGGATAACTCAGCAGTTAAGAGTGATTGCTGCCCAGTCCCTAATCATAAGGACCTAAGTTGGAATCCATGCCCCTCCACCAATGGGTGGTTCACAAACCGCTCTAACATCTGATCCAAGGGATCTGATGACCTATTCTGGTCCCTTTGGGTGGCTACCTACACATATATGTACATATGCTCACACAGTCACATGTTCATATACATGTAAAAAATTAAAATAACTTTAAAACATGCATCACAAGAACAGGTAGATGGTTCAATGAATAAAGTGATCACTGCAAAGAAATAATGGCCTGAGTTTAGATCCCTAGCACCCAAGAACAAAGCCAGGCAACATGGTGTACATCTGTAACCACATCCCTGGGTGGACAGTGATACTAGATGGGGGGATCTTGGAGGCTTGTTGCTGAAACAGAGAGTTCCAGGTTCAGTGGAAGACCCTGACCTCTCTGCAAAAATAAAGAAAGAAAGAAAAGGGAAAGTGGTAGAAACAATCAGCTGGTGTTGTCCCTTGGCCTACACATATGTGCATATATATACATGTGTGCACATTCAGACATATACCACAGAAAGGCACATGCATGCATGCACACATGTACGGACAAAAATAATGTTAAGAATGCCTCATGGTGTCATTTATGAAGCTTAATCTTCTTTTCAGCATCCTTTGTGTTCCTGACCATGGTACTGTTCGTGGGGAATACAGAGTCCAACCATCTCTCAGAAAACCTGTCCCAGAAGCTTTACCCAGAAACCATCAACAAGAGAACAACCCACACTTATGGATACTCATTTTGGCTCATTCTGCTTGTCATCCTCCTGAATATTGTCACTGTGGTCATCATCATTTTCTATCAGAAGGCCCGATACCAGCAGAAGCAGGAGCAGAGGAAGCCAGTGGAATATGCTCCCAGGGACGGCATTTTATTCTGAGTCTCATCTGGCATCACATTCGCACTGTCTCTGCCAGTAGTAACTGGCTAGCTCCTCTGGACAATCTGCATGGTAGAGTGACTGTCAGGTGCAATACCTTCTGTAACCATGATACCATGTCCTTCCTAGGCAATGCTTGCACGCTTCTCCATGGATATCCCCCTGGAAAGAGTTTTCTCATGAGGGCAGGGTAATGAGTGGGGAAGGGTGTGGTCTAGTGTGCTCCCAGAGGTGGGTGGTCTGGGGCCTACAGGCCCTTCCCTCCTGGCCTTGTTATCCACAGTAATAAAGGTCTGAGTTTTTGCCTTTCCTGTGACCATCTCAAAGGACTGTAGCCCCCATGATCTTGTCCTTAGGAAGGACCAGTTATTTCACTCCGCTGTAGGAACAAAGGCATTCTGAACTTGTTTATCCAGAGTCAAGAATTAGATACAAAAAGATAAAGGATGAAATGACCCTGCAGGCTCAGTTCCTTTAATGAGGGCTAGACACGTGTAGAATTTAGGCCTTGGGAAACCTTGCGCAAACAGGTTAGAGGTGAAATGTAGTCACCATGGTCAATTTTTCCAGTAGACAGACAACCAGCAAAATGGGAAAGGCACCAACATTTATTCTACATGTATTTCCAGGAGGATATTTGCTTTGAAAATCCCACTGAGAACCCTTCAGCCTTGACTATTTTACAGTGGAAAGTGACCCCTTCCATGTATTGATGGAGTCATGAAGCAGTAGCTCTGTGACAAGGAGTGGAGCCTATGAAGTCCTCAAGGATAAATGGCCTTCAACACTCAGGCTAGAGGTGTGAGCTGGTCGCCACAATGTGGGCAGCACTAGGCTGAGTCCTCACCCTCCTGGAGTTTACTGTTGTTTAGTGAACACTCACTTGACTCCAATAAGAGCATTTGCTTAGGCTTGGGGGTCCCTCCATTGGAGAGCACTAAAGTGCCTACCTAGCATGTGCAAGGCCCTGGGTTCCATCCCTAGCTCTGTAAAATGAAACAAACATGTAGTTACAAATTTGTGCATGTGTTTTGAAGGGACAATCTCGATCACACTCTACCTTGAAGTCCTACTAACTCAAGATTACCCTTTATCTATTAAATTATTAAAAGTTTACTATACTTTATTTCCTTTGTGTGTGTACATGTGCATGGGCCATGATGTGTGTGTCTGCGTGTCTCTTTGTGTGGAGATCAGATGACAAGCTTCAGGAGTTGGTTCTCTCCTTCTACTGTGTGAGACCTACTGAGCTATCTTGTGGACTGACTATTCAATTATTATACAATTTGGATTTGGGTAACAATGGCTCAGTGGGTAAAAGTGCTTGCCTCCACCAAGCCTGATGACCCCAGTCCACTCTGAATGACCCACAGAGAGGAAAGAAAGAGCTAACTCCTGCAAGTAGTTCTCTGATCTCTGTTCATACATTGTGGCATGTGCATGTATGTCCATAGCCACAACCATGCTTCCCTATACAGTACACAAAATAAACACATGAATATAAAATTTAAAATGACTCATTATTGTTCATCTAAAATATATATATATATTACTGGAAATACTTTACTGGAAAAACATGTAGAGTAAATATATATATATATATATATATATAGTGTTTGAGACAAGGTTTCTCTGTATAGCCCTGATTGTTCTGGAACTCATTCCATAGGCCAGGCTGGCCTTGAACTCACAGAGATCCTCATGCCTCTGCCTCCTGAGTGCTGGGATTAAAGGCGTGCACCACCACTGACCTGCAGCTATAATATATTTTTGAAATATGATCATAGTCATTAAAAACATTTTAAGCTCTGAGTCTAAACATATTTGTATTCTTTGAAGGTCCAAGTTTTCTGTTGGATTTTTGATAATATGGTCATGTAGTGAAGAGGAAATAGATGTGGGTAACAAACAAGGCCTAGCAACAACTGGCTAAATAGGGCCTCCCATAGCACGTCGGCTGTGGGAGTACTGCGTCGTGGAAAGAGCACTGTGTCCGCTCATCTCGGCATCTCAACAGAGCTGGTTTCCCTAGGAAACAAACTGTCTCACTCCTCATGCTGCAAATGACCTTTAAGGAGCAACTTCAAAGGTAGGAATCTGGCATACAGAATTCTGCTTTGCAAAGAGAGATGAAGTGAGGTGCCCTTGCTAGTGTGAAAGTAGCAGGGGATGAACTCACACACGCCTTCAGTGAGTCTCCTTAAGCAAGGACCAAACACTACCCTTGCACGCAGGTGGGGGTGGGGTCCACCCAGGCCTCCTTTTCCAATCCAGAGAGCAGTATTTCAGTGGACATCCAAGACACAATGAGATGGATGGCTTTTCCCTCCAAGGCTGCTGGATAATAACTTGCTACCCAAAAACTAGTAATGTGTGTGCAGTCACTTACATTTCTGCAATGGATCCACCTGAAACACCTTTTTAAAAAATATATAAAGTATTCCATAGAATGAGACTGTTTCGGTGGTCACAATATGACCCCCTTGGAGAACCACGTGGTTTGATGGCCCACACCTGTGACCCCAGCTCACCTGAAGCAGAGGATTGCACAACTTTGAAATCAGTTTGGTATGTTGGGAGTTCCAGTTAGGTGGAATCGGATGGAAGCTGTGTTCCCTTGGACATGACATTCGGTGTGTGCTGGGGGGTGTTTCCAAATCACAGCCCTACATCCAGCCTCTGAGACTATACAGTTTGGGGCATTCTCTAAATGCCACAATGAAATTGCAGGTGTACACCTCAGCCCCCTTTTGCCTTCTGAAGCGTGTCAGAGACCTGTGCACTGAGAAGTCAGGCTAAGCCCCTCAGAGTTGCTCCCCATACCCGCCCCCTGGTGCTCCTCAGCACCTCATTTCTCTTAAATGGGAGCCAGTCCATGAACTTCTGTGTGGGCTTGAAGTCAATTCACCATTGCCCAATGTCACTTCTTCTACAATCCAGATAAGCAATGGGCCTAGTGTGTAGAAAACAGGGCTGCCACTCCAGCTTGGAGAGGATGGGTCTCCTTGGTCCCTTAGCACCTCTGTCATCTCCCAACCAGGCAACCCAGAACCCCAGGGTGGCACTGTTTGGGAGATAACCTCAGACAAGACACCAGTGTATGGAAGCTGACCCCTCATGCAGCTGGAGAATTGTACTGCAGCCCAGGTGTCTCCACTCTCTCAGTCCTTGGATGCCTGGCTGGAGGAACATTATGGTAGCTTTACCATCTCACTGCCAGCTGCAGGAAGTAGCAGAGTCCAAGTCGTTGCCACCTCCACTCCCTCCACTTAGCTCCTTACTCAGTAAAACACGACTAAATAATAGGAGGGAAAGCTAGGGATAACAGGCATCGAATGGGGGTCCTTAGGATCAGGAAATCACCAAAGAAATGGAGGACAGCAGCAGTGTAATGCTCTGGCCTGGTGAGAAGGGCCATGCTCCAATCCTGGAACTGCAAGTCTGCAGATTGTGTGGAAGGAGAGGAAGACACCAATGCTGCCACCCCTGTCCCTCTGTAGGCTATGTATGTGCCTCTGCTCTGTAGGCAAACAGGCAGTACACAGAAACGGTGAACCCAGCACAGAACTGCAAGCAGCTCTCTGGCCCTTTCCATCCATGTGGGACCCAGTGCTATGAACAGGCAGGAACAGAATGGCTGAGCTCCTGGTCCCCCATTTCTGTCCCTGAGGAAATGTGGCATTCCTGACAGACCCTTTTGCATAGGACAGGATGCCGTGCACCATCCTGTTTGTATCTCTTATTCACTCAGCTTCTTCGAGTCATTCATTTCAAGAAAGTCTTGAGGTGGACTTGAAAGCTGACCTGAGCTGTGAAGGGGTCTCTCCTGCAGAGCCTCCCACACACCCAGCAAAGGAGGAAGAGGTATCCATGGCGAGCTTCACACTGTGGTGCAAGGTCCATTTTCAGTGTTGAAATGTTTAGTAGAAGGTGGGGAGACATGCTCTGTATTTTCTAGTTCGTCATTTTAGTTGCTACTTTTGAAGACTTCCTCTACGCTGTTTCTGATCTCTTCCTGCTAAGCAGAGCACAGATTTCTGGGTTTTACCTTGGTCCCCCGTAGACCGGCCGTTCTTCTGGCTCTCTTGAGGCACAACTGCTTCAACAAACATGGATCTCATTGTAGACCAGTGTGTTGTCCCTGGGGCTGCTCCTTTCTCAGTCAGAGCAGAGATGAAGTGAAGCCTGAGTCTTCACTGGTCCTGGTCCTTAAGGCTCCACTAGTAAAGCCACACACACATTTCTCACCATTTTCCAGATGCACACCTGTGTTTCCACCTAAATGCTGCACACTTGAGATCTTACAGAGTCCGGGCAGCAAAGGTACACACAGTGGGTGAGAGGCTGAGAAGAATTATTAGTCGTGCTCTCAGTGAGGCTGACCGTGGCCTTGTGTGTGTATACAGTGGATGTAAAAGTCAGAAGTACATGTCCAGGACTAGACTCTGAACTCCACCAGCCAACCCAGGCACATGTCATTTTAGTTACTGAGTGTGCTGGATTCTTACAAATATTCTGAGTAGACATTCACCTTTTGATTAGAAATGAAGCTAGTTTCATTGGAAGGCAAACCGTGTGTTTTCTTCCCTGGTTTCTCAAATAGGTGCTGGGTTTAAAATGTCTGTTTTGAAGACATCTCTTTTCATGATGCCGTCCCAGTGGTAACTAGGTATTATTCTATTGGTGCAGTGGAAAGAGCATACACTGTGTCAGAAACTCAGCTCCAGTGGTTCCTCTGCAAGCATATGTTCACTGAGCAGTCACAGAGTGTAGGATGCAGAGGCTGGAGCTGAGGGAGGGAGGTGTATATAGTCAACACTGTGCTTACAGAGCAGTGCCCAGGCCACGGGGAGTCCATAGGACAGGTGGTAGGTGGAAGGCAGCGACTGGAGCTGTGGGGCCTCTCAAGGGCCTCCTAAACAGATGGGACTAATGGTCCAGAGACAGGGATGGCCTTAGCTTCACTGCTAGTGCTCTGATCTCAAAGAAGGGCTGACACTAGCCTTAGAGATAATCTGTTGCACACAGAGCACCAGGGCAAACTGTACTTGCTTTTTTCTGCTTCCTCGTCTGGAAAATTAAATGAGTAAAGGAACAGAAAAGTTGGAATGCTTATGAAGGTGCTTTTATTCTTTGCAACTTCATTGAGTTCATTTTGAAAATCATTTGTATAAACATTAAATGTCGAGTTTCCAAGTGTTCAGTTCATGAGGAACATTGTGGAGACTGTCATCTTTGTGAATGCTGTTATTCTACAAATTCTTATCCCAGTTGTTATATGGAGATCTTGCATTTCTGAAGAGGACAGGTGGAAATTCTCTTCTTAGCATTTGCTTAGGAAAATACACTAAGTGGTGATGACGATGGTGGTGATGGTTGTCGTGGTGGTGATAGTGGTGGTGGTGGTGATGGTGGTGGTGGTGGTGATGAACTAGAACGGCAGCCCCTCTGGAGAAGCTTCTTACCTGTACTCCAACCAAGTCAACAGACACATCACCACCACCTCCAATGTCACTGTTGAAGAAGTGTTCTTATAGATGAAACTGTCTAGTTTATGGTCACAATGAAATCCTGGGGTCATAGACATATAAACTTATAGAAAATTTTGATAGAAAGATGGAGGGTGTGTTATTTAAAAAAAATTTTTTTTGAGTTTTACATTCATAGTCAACTTCAACAGGTACTCCGTTCCCACACACATGCTATCAGCATCTGCCACCAGAGAGTGACTCATTTGTGACACTTAATGAACTATCAATGACCTATCATGCAATTGTCTTCAAGGTCCATGGTTCACACTTGGGGTGGACACATCAACTTTTCAGAAATGGTTGAAGATTGTTCCCGATCAAGCCTCCTCTTAGGACCACTTGATACTCTCTAAAATGACCAAAGACCCTCAAGGAGCTCTGGTTTGCATAGGCAACATCTGTTGCTATTGATCACAATAGAAGTACCAGTCATGGGGTTGGGAATATAGCTGGGTTGGTAAAGTGTTGATTGATCCTTAGAATACATGTGAAATGCTGGGCACAGTGGTGTGTGCTTGTGATCCCAGGCAAAGACAACTGGATCCCTGTGGTTCACTGGACAGCCAGTCTAGTCAATTTGCCCAACTCTAGTCCAGTGAGAAGATACTCTCTCAAAAACCAAAGGAGTCAGTGAGATAGTTCACTGGGTAAAGGCACTTTCTGCCTAATTACTGGAAACTTAATGGGAGAAGGAGAAAACCAGTTCCTGGCCTCCACATTTGCACCATAGATCATAAGCACATGGAAACACACACACACACACACACACACACACACACACACACACTCACACAAGGTTTATCGAGACAGGGTTTCTCTATGTAGCCCTGGCTGTCCTAGAACTCTCTTTGTAGACCAGGCTGGCCTCCAACTCACAGAGATCTGTCTGCCTTTGTCTCCTAAGTGTGGGGTTTAAAGGCCTGTACCACCATGCCTGGCTAAAA